>NC_083462.1:31903861-31928861 GCF_030014155.1 Tachysurus vachellii | reverse complement strand
TGTTCCTCAGATCCAGAAATAAAATATATCCACAAAAAGTATTATTATAAGGGTCTCCAGGAGGTTAATAATCATGGATGATAAGCTTATTAGCCTGTCAGTTTTAAAGAACATTGTTTACATGCTTGTCTGAACTTATTAAAAACCCAATGATGATATCAGCATCAGTGAAGATGCTGTGGTCACAATTACTGATCAACACTGGCTAATTAGGCCATACTAATAAGATGAACATTGTTAACATGGAATTAATTAACAACAGACTAATGATCTAACTTTGGTGAGATATCAAGGGGCCTGGCCTTTAGCAAACCTCTGAGAGAGAGAGAGAGAGAGAGAGAGAGAGAGAGGTTGTTAGAGAGGAGAAAAACTTCATGAGCGATGGATAAATTAGGGAGGGAGGTCATGTTAAAGGCAATAGAACTGTCAGCCAAGGAAGTTTAATTAAAATTTAGTTCAAGTTTAGTTCAAACTCTAAATGCTAAACAAGTCTGGCTAGTGATCAAGCCACAGACAGCACTGGAGCTTCAAACCCCAGCAACGCAAAGCTAAAAAGGTTTGATAACAATGTGGTCGATATTATAATATATTGTCACTAACTATTTAAAAACTAAATTTACTTTCTACTTGTTGGCCACCCTGAAGAACGTCCAAAAAGACGTATGAAGTTCCTTCTGTCTGACCACCGAACTTCCTCTTCAGAATGTTTGCTGTTCAGGTAAGTGGAATCCCTTGCATACAGGAGCTGGTTTCTGTCTCATTAACCATACTGTGAAACCTTTCAGTTTGACCCCTTGGGGACACGTATGGAAAATAGCTTTGCCAGGAAGCACTTTTCCGGTAGCGGACACAGCAGGATGGAATATTCCCATAGATATCCCACACCCAAGTGTGGTCAGTCCAAGCTGGCAGCGCGAGATGCCTGGGGACAAGCGGAAAACTTGGTGTGGTTGGGTGTGGGTCATTGGGGCCTGACCAGATCCATACTGGTTTATGATTAGAGGTGGGATTTCCCACCAGTGATGGAATGTTTACTCAGGTGTGAAGTGGTTAAAGCTGGGAATGGCAGATTTCTGTCCTGTTTCCTTCTTTTCAAACACACTGCTTTCACTGATTCTTCTCATCCATTGGCTCTTGGGTCTTTCCATCAACTCCTAGGCACTATATCGCTTCAAAGTAATGCAATTACTTTAAAGTAAGGTACTGACTATTTGCCAAGATGTCACAGTGCAAAGATTTACAGCAAGAAAGAGAATAAACTGGTAGAGAATGACAGCATTTAGGAAAAGACTAAAAAATGAGCTTTTGACATTGTCCTTTTGGCCTTCCATTCTGTAAAAGACATAAAGGTTTAGGACAGGCCTTTGCCAGGAAATGGGTTTAGAGAAATCCCTAAAGTACAAAGTGGCCCAAAAACTAATGATACAACAGTCAGAGTTAATGGATATACCTACGATCTACAGGTTTCTGAACTTACATACTGTACAGTACATTCAGACTACTGATAGTATTACTGCATACTACGAGCGAGCTACAGAATTAGGTCAACTTTGATTTACTGTCAGAGTTACAGCTATCCATTGTTAATACTGATTTCAGATTAAATTGTAAAAGGATCAAATTTTTCTAAATTTATTTCCCAGCTCTTCAGTTATTCAACAGGTGATAAACCCATTAAATGGCTGCAGCCTACTTCATAATAAGGACCATCAAAGTGCCATAAATATCTACAGGTTTTTATGGCTCCTCAAATCACGGTCTAATGGACAAAATAGTCCCATTTCCTGTCTTTAATGTGGACCGTGTGTCACCTGGAGAAAATTTTACCACAGCTAATGCACGTAATGACTGGGGCCTTGCTGAAGCTTTAATGATTCTGTAGGCTGAGTGAGAAACCATTTCTAACTAATGATTCACACTTCACTGGGCTGCACGAAGAACCTCATGAGTCAAAGCTTTTGGAGGCAGATTTGGGGCACAGCTTGTTCTTCAGTTCACGTCTCTTCCTCTATCTCCCTTCTCTATCTCTCAACCCTATTACAGGCCTCACTAAGTCTTCTTCTCCACTTCTTTTCCCCTGTGTTCTTCAGCTCTACTTCTCCCTCTTCCCCTCCCTCTGATACAGAGAGTTTGATGTGTCCCTGTTGTGTGGAGGAGTTGTTCTGAGTGAGTTCTCCTCTGGCAGACTCTGTGGTGATTCTCCCTCTGGACAAGACACAGAAACCTGGCGCAAACCCTGCGGTCCAGCCTAAGCGCTCTACTAAATCACCCAGCACGATGACACAGTTACGGGCGACTTCACTGAACCGCATAAATCAGATATGATGTGAAATTGAAATGAGAGGGAGGGAAACTTAGGAAAGATAGAGGAAAGAAAATGGGAAAAGAGAAAACGTTTTAGAAAGAGCATATATACAGTGTGTATGGAGTGTTAGCCATGTTAGCATTTTTGTTCAGTATATGAATACACAATAATGTCATTGCATAATACAGATACACAGCAACGAAATGCAGTTTGTCATCTAACAGAAGTGCAAAGAATAGCAATTGTGCAAATAGACAAGTGCAGATAAATATGTAAACATATGTACAGCATGTAATATATATAAATATATATATATGTTAACATATGTACAACCTCTAATATATATTATGTTATATATATTATGTAATATATATGAGGGGGCACGGTGGCTGTGTTTAGCACGTTTGCCTCACACCTCCAGGGTTGGAGGTTTGATTCCCGCCTCCGCCTTGTGTGTGTGGAGTTTGCATGTTCTCCCCGTGCCTCGGGGGTTTCCTCCGGGTACTCCGGTTTCCTCCCCCGGTCCAAAGACATGCATGGTAGGTTGATTGGCATCTCTGGAAAATTGTCGTAGTGTGTGATTGTGTGAGTGAATAAGAGTGTGTGTGTGCCCTGCGATGGGTTGGCACTCCGTCCAGGGTGTATCCTGCCTTGATGCCCGATGATGCCTGAGACACACACTCTCATTCACTCACACATTCACACACTACGGACAATATTCCAGAGATGCCAATCAACCTACCATGCATGTCTTTGGACCGGGGGAGGAAACCAGAGTACCCGGAGGAAACCCCCGAGGCACGGGGAGAACATGCAAACTCCACACACACAAGGTGGAGGCAGGAATCAAACCCCCAACCCTGGAGGTGTGAGGCAAACGTGCTAACCACTAAGCCACCGTGTCAAAAAATGAGCTTAAATCAATAGCATGTAGCACTCCGTCCAGGGTGTATCCTGCCTCAATGCCCGATGACGGCACAGGCTCCCCGTGACCCGAGGTAGTTCGGATAAGCGGTAGAAAATGAGTGAGAGAGTCAATAATGGAACTGGGAAAACATGGCATGAACTTTATGTCCTGGATGAATGTTTAGATTTAGTCTTTGGCCAGAAAGAAACAAAGGAAACAGAAGGATGAGAGAATAAGAGAAGTGTATATGAAGGCAGTAATCAGCAAGTACTGAAACTGACACATCCTTTTAAAATAACATCTTACATTCTACACAGGTATGCAGGAATAAAACTGGAACCAGGAAATAGACATAGTACTTAGAAAAGTGGGAAACCGCATATAAATTGGTGAAGACAATCCTGACAACCGCTAATTTAGGCTGAATTATGTTTTACAGTTTAATATGAAATAGGCACATGGACATATTTTTAAACCCAACATGAGCTCTGTTTGTCACACACACATACAGTATATAAGTAAATATATAAACATATCATGAGCAAAAAAAAAAAAAACAACAAAAAACTAAATCCCTGTGATATCCATGACGCTGGTGTTTATGGATGGACTGAGACATCTGGGTGTGGTGATTGTGTGCATGGGCAAAGACTGCTGTTTCTGAGGTAATGCCTAAGCTGACTCTAGCACATGTACAATACTCACACGCTAATATGGCTGATTTCCTCTCTTAGGACTAGTTACATATATCTGGAGCTGAAAATTGTAGAGTTTTTATAGTTAGGCTTATCCAACACCTGGGAGATGTGTGTGTATGAGAGAGAGAGAGAGAGAGAGAGAGAGAGAGAGAGAGAGAGAGAGAAATTGTCCAGTATCACTGCATCTTGGCCTCTTGTTTCTTGCCTTGTTTCAGCCTCACTTCCTGTGTTGAAATACTCACAGGAGATGTTTTAATGTATCTGTGAGGTCACATCTGCATCCTGCCAAAAACCTAGTCTTATGAGAGTGATTAATGATGCTATAATCCCCACGATAGAACGTAATTAGCCGTGACACAACAACCCTCCGGTAAAGCACAGTCACAGCTCCGCATCTCACTCCAGAGAATCAAACTCAGCTCCCTGCATCTTTTGCTTGTTAGCGTCGCTCATAAAACAGCTTGTATAACATTTCCATATAAACAGTATGATTTCTGGAACTTCACTACTAACATGTCAGCCAGTACAATCAGTGTATTTTCACAGGTAGAAAACACACCGAGGCTTGTGATCAGCCTTATATGAGTACAGTACAGTACGGTACAGTATATGAGGAATATTAAAATGGGATTCTGTCACCCCATCAAGACTTTATTTTGTTCAGGCACTCACTCATCCATTTTCTACCGCTTATCCGAACTACCTCGGGTCACGGGGAGCCTGTGCCTATCTCAGGCGTCATCGGGCATCAAGGCAGGATACACCCTGGACGGAGTGCCAACCCATCACAGGGCACACACACACTCTCATTCACTCACGCAATCACACACTAGGGACAATTTTCCAGAGATGCCAATCAACCTACCATGCATGTCTTTGGACCGGGGGAGGAAACCGGAGTACCCGGAGGAAACCCCCGAGGCACGGGGAGAACATGCAAACTCCACACACACAAGGTGGAGGCGGGAATCGAACCCCCAACCCTGGAGGTGTGGGGTGAACGTGCTAACCACTAAGACACCGTGCCCCCCCTTGTTCAAGCATTACATGTTAATTTATTGTGGAAAAATTGAGATGCAATCTTGGCAAACTAGATTATTGTTGTAGCCATTAGTCTGGACAAACGTCCGGACGTACTGTAATTAGACAAAAAAAATGTGAATTAAAGAAATTCACAAAAACACTTCCTCTGCCAGGAAGGTGTAAAAAGGTAACGATTTCCAAAAAGTGCAGAGAGAGAGCGCCAGGTAATTTGTAAAATAAATACTTCTGTGTAAAAAATGAGCTTAAATCAATAGCATGTTGAGGTGACCCAGCAGGGGATGGTCATGGAGTTCATGTTTCACAAAGCCCATTACATGCAGGAGTGCACTATGACCTAAACTGGTAAGAAATCCAACATTTCACATCAATGTAGCTCGATGGTTTATTCTTCAGTCAATGATGCACTTTTATTTAATTAGTCCACTGACAGTTTTGGTACTAGCTGTTCTTAACAAGCTAGAACTGATAAACAAAAAAAAATAATTGTCCATTGAAATAATGGTCCATTGTGGAGAACAGTAAGAGTGTCATTCTCGAAATAGTAATCGATGTTGACAGAAGTGTTCAGCACGACTGCCCGTATGAGCGCCTTACAAGAAACACATGGGCAATTAGGAGTAATGGGAAAAGCAGTGGTTTAATACTGTGTGCAAGCGGGATGTCTGTCTAGGTCTGAGCTTCTTCCACCTTGCAACACTCCTGAGACGGGTTATAGACTGCTGACGTTTCTTAAGAACCGAATTTTGTGAAGAGGAGAGAAAAGAGGAGTAAATAATTTGGTTGAGAGCAAAGGCACATTTAATAAATATGCTATCTTTCAAATTTTCCACGGCAAGTGATTATGAGCAGCTGCAAAAACATTTAGGCAGAAAAGAATGGGCATACACACGTCACAGACATGCACACACGTGTTCACCTCTACATACTCTCATGGTTCCCCTGTGAACTCAAAATGTCTCTGGGTTATCATTCATTCATCTTCTACCGCTTATCCGAACTACCTCGGGTCACGGGGAGCCTGTGCCTATCTCAGGCGTCATCGGGCATCAAGGCAGGATACACCCTGGACGGAGTGCCAACCCATCACAGGGCACACACACACACACTCTCATTAACTCATGCAATCACACACTAGGGACAATTTTCCAGAGATGCCAATCAACCTACCATGCATGTCTTTGGACCGGGGGAGGAAACCGGAGTACCCGGAGGAAACCCCCGAGGCACGGGGAGAACATGCAAACTCCACACACACAAGGCGGAGGCGGGAATCAAACCCCGACCCTGGAGGTGTGAGGCGAACGTGCTAACCACTAAGCCACCGTGCCCCCGTCTCTGGGTTACTAAAGAACATTTAAACACATTGTGAGTTTCTTTGTGATTCTTTAAACTTAAATGTCACTCTTATCCTCTATAAAGCACTTACAGCAACAAAGGCTAATATTACTAGCATATTAAAGGCAACACAGTATACACAGGATGTATGCAAACGATACTAAGGGCTTATCATATCATTCAAACCCTAACTAACTAGAAGTGCCCAGATTCATCAGGGGCTTCGGATGAAAGCACTTACTGTATAGTGTTGTGGGGCTGCATCTGTAGAAGGCGAATAAATAATAAAAAACAAAAGTCACGGTTATAGAAGTTTAAGTCATGAAGTTTTTTTTTTTTTTTTTTTGCAATATGATAAATAAAAGTACAGAAAACAGATTTACTTTAATAAACAACTTTAAATAGCAATAAATCTAATGAAAGTTTAAAAAAAAAAAAAAAAGGGATTCTGTAAAGTGGTTTGTGGCATTTCTTCTCCTTGGCTCCCTGCTTTTGTTTCAACAGACACATGAATATATTAAGGCTCCATTCCCAGTTGTGCCCACATGGATCTGTTTAGTTTGTCATTGGAGAATAGATTCAATCCCTTGGAAGCTTTACGGCTAAACAATAAAAGGCCCAGTTACAGCAGAGTTGTGAGCCCAGTGTTGTGGTGGTGAAGGATATCATTGTAGCGGCTGTGGTTGGATCTGTTCGTGAGGTTCCCACATTCCCAGAGATGCATTGTGATGTGTATTGTACTGGTTCTTCTTTTGATGTCAGCTATGGGACACACTCACATACCCTCACACACTAGTTTTCTCACAAACTCTCAAAACATCTTTATAGATATAAAAACACAAGCCCACAAACACACACTCACTCACACACGCACACACACACACAGATCCTAAAGGCATTTCCTCATAGCAGAGCCAGGAGCCCATCTGTCAAGTCATTTACGTTCCACTATGGAGTGATGAGGGAACGCTTGGAGAACGTACAGAACATAATGAGGTCAACATCAATTCCAAATTTCATCTCTTGATGGCAGTCTCAATCTACGACAGAGTGTATTCACACTATTAACCCTAGAATCGTAAACCTTCTATAAAACGTAAACCTGCAAAGTAAAATGAATAAATATATTCATTCATTCATCTTCTACCGCTTATCCGAACTACCTTGGGTCACGGGGAGCCTGTGCCTATCTCAGGTGTCATCGGGCATCGAGGCAGGATACACCCTGGACGGAGTGCCAACCCATCGCAGGGCACACACACACACACACACTCATTCACTCCCCGAGGCACAGGGAGAACATGCAAACTCCACACAAAAAAAACACACTATTTTTGCCACACACTGGCAAAAATAGTCAGTGAGTTTGTCAGCTCCAAAGACATGCATGGTAGGTTGATTGGCAATTGCTTTTTACACCAAGTGGGAACCCAATGTATTGCATTTTAATTAGAACCACAGCCCACATACATTTGTTAATGCGATTTCGCTCGCAAAGCACAGATCTAATGTACGCAAACCATCCAATCCTTGACCCACAGCAGCAAGTCACAAGTTATACTCTTGTGAGGACTGAATTGTTAAATACATCGTTAAGGGTCTGAAAAACATTCATTCATTCATCTTCTACCGCTTATCCGAACTACCTCGGGTCACGGGGAGCCTGTGCCTATCTCAGGCGTCATCGGGCATCAAGGCAGGATACACCCTGGACGGAGTGCCAACCCATCACAGGGCACACACACACTCTCATTCACTCACGCACTACGGACAATTTTCCAGAGATGCCAATTAACCTACCATGCATGTCTTTGGACCGGGGGGAAACCCCTGAGGCACGGGGAGAACATGCAAACTCCACACACACAAGGCGGAGGCGGGAATCGAACCCCGACCCTGGAGGTGTGAGGCGAACGTGCTAACCACTAAGCCACCGTGCCCCCGTCTGAAAAACATAATGATTTAAAATAGTCACCGTAACCTATTGTTATTTGGGTCTTTGAGACCTTGAGGGTTTTCAGCTGTTGAGAGTCCAAGTCTTTGTTCATCTGCACCAAATTTCCAACTTCAAATAATCAACCAATAATCATCGAAAAACAAAAACTCCTGCATAGGCAGACCATGAAGGACATGTTGCCCGTGTTTGCATAGCTGTTGAAGAAATTTGTGTTTTGTATCTATGGCTCTGTCACTAAGATGAATGACTTTCCCAGTGGGAATATGTGTTCAGCTGTGTAATGCTTCCATGTTTACTCCATTAACGTGTCTGTTCTTATTCGTAGATATGAGAGTCTGAAGCAGGGATGAATACACAGGAATGCATACCGACTTATTTATATTAAACAGATCACGCTTTCTAAAATTGATACAAATATAGATGGGAACATGAAGGAACAAAAAGATTTAAAAAAAAAAAAAAAACAGAGGCGTTTGAAACTGACTTCCTTTCACGTGGTCACAAATGAAACTCGCAAGACAAACAATAAACACCAACACAAACTTATGGCACTTAAAATAAAGTGATAGATAATAGATCTTTTTTTTTTCGGAAAGTAGAATTAACAGGATTTTCTTGGAAAAGTAATTTGGGGAAGTCGTGGCCTAATGGTTAGAGAGTCTGACTCCTAACCCTAAGGTTGTGGGTTCGGGTCTCCGGCCGGGTATGACTGAGGTGCCCTTGAGCAAGGCACCGAACCCCCCAATGCTCCATGGGTCCCGCAGCATAAATGTCTGCCAACGGTGTGTGTGTGTTCACTGCTGTGTGTGTGTTCACTGCTGTGTGTGTGTTCACTGGTGTGTGTGTGTTCACTGCTGTGTGTGTGTTCACTGCTGTGTGTGTGTGCACTTTGGATGGGTTAAATGCAGAGAACAAATTCTGAGTACGGGTTCACCGTACTTAGCTGTATGTCACGTCTCTTTCTTTCTTTCTTTCTTTCTTTCTTTCTTTCTTGCAAGCTGGTACAAAAATATAAACAAACAAACAAATAAATAAATAAATAAATAAAAACTGCAAAGGGGTTTTTAAAAATCTATAGTTACAACCATGAATAAATAAAGCAAACACAAAAAAATTCTGGTTTAGGCCACACACACTCTCAGGGTTGAAATCCACATACAGACACAGATATTTCTAACAATAATCATATACAGATAGGGACATTGATCAACATTTACATTTTATATACTCAATACAGTATTTAATTTAGGGGGCACGGTGGCTTAGTGGTTAACACGTTCGCCTCACACCTCCAGGGTTGGGGGTTCGATTCCCGCCTCCACCTTGTGTGTGTGGAGTTTGCATGTTCTCCCCGTGCCTCGGGGGTTTCCTCCGGGTACTCCGGTTTCCTCCACCGGTCCAAAGACATGCATGGTAGGTTGATTGGCATCTCTGGAAAATTGTCCGTAGTGTGTGATTGTGTGAGTGAATGAGTGTGTGTGTGTGTGCCCTGTGATGGGTTGGCACTCCGTCCAGGGTGTATCCTGCCTTGATGCCCGATGACGCCTGAGATAGGCACAGGCTCCCCGTGACCCGAGGTAGTTCGGATAAGCGGTAGAAGATGACTGAGTGAGTGAGTATTTAATTTAAATGGGAGAGTTTCATTATGAAGAACCGCAGAATGTTAAGTCCTGAATTCATTGAAACAATGAGCTGGTTATATATTGTACTAGTTAGATATTTTCTTAAGTGGTATGTGGCACAAATGATAAACGTAAAGTAGTTTTCATTAATAATTTTCTCATGTCTCGGTTATAGGGAGAATGTTTCCTACATTAAGACTTAATAAACTCACTGATAATAAATATTTGTGCAGCTGCAGAATTCAGATTGACTTAAAAAAAAAAAAACAGATTTTATCACTAAAGTCTGTGTGTATACAATAAGAGCAGATTTTAGTCTAATATTCAATAAGAATCTCTGTTTCTTCTTCCTTTTATCCACTTGGATTGTCAGTCTTCCTCCTCCTTGTATATTGCGCTTTTACATTTATGTATAACATCGTTCATAAGCATCAAACTCTGTTCTTCATTTCTTTCAGCGCTCTGAGACCTCATCTGTTTCCTGTTGCAGGGAGATGATAAAGATCCTGCCAAAAAACATTTCTGCTTAAGTGCCTGTGAGAAATTTTAAAGCCACAAGGCCACATTTTTACCCTGAACTACGAAGACGGAGCATAAAAATGGTTGATATTCAACAGAGTACAGCGATGAATGATGTTTTCAATTTGTAATCTGCCTGTCGTGTGAAGTTACTAGCAAAAGCAAAGATCCGTTATTATATCGCAGCTGGAATCTTCCTAAATTAGGCCATCATGCAGTAACACCCTAGGAAACAATATACAGATTTCAAAGTTTTACCCTGGTAATAATATCGATTTGTGCTTGAAATGAACTAGAAACGGGGGCACGGTGGCTTAGTGGTTAACACGTTCGCCTCACACCTCCAGGGTTGGGGTTCGATTCCCACCTCCGCCTTGTGTGTGTGGAGTTTGCATGTTCTCCCCGTGCCTCGGGGGTTTCCTCCGGGTACTCCGGTTTCCTCCCCCGGTCCAAAGACATGCATGGTAGGTTAATTGGCATCTCTGGAAAATTGTCCGTAGTGTGTGATTGTGTGAGTGAATGAGAGTGTGTGTGTGCCCTGCGATGGGTTGGCACTCCGTCCAGGGTGTATCCTGCCTTGATACCCGACGACGACTGAGATAGGCACAGGCTCCCCGTGACCCGAGGTAGTTCGGATAAGCGGTAGAAAATGAATGAATGAATGAACTAGAAACCAAAAATGACAATTGTGACAGAGATGTAATCGAATATGAACACATTATTTGGAACGATCAGACGATGCATGCTAAACAACTAAAAAAAAAAAAAAAGAAGAAGATCTGCTGCATGCTCCATTTAGCTTTATGTAGATAAAGTGCTGTTCACAGCGCTGTATGTCTCTGCTGGGGTCCGAATAAATAATCATTTAATTCTGTTGAAAAAAATAACAGCTTGTGGATTAGTGGTTAGCTTGTCTGCCTTGCACTTCCAGGGTTGTGGGTTTCATTCCCGTCTCCTCGCACTTTGTGTGTGTGGAGTTTGCATGCTCTACTAGGGCTTCAGTGGTTTCCACCAGGTTCTCCGGTTTCCTTCCCCATAGCATGCTGTAGGCTGACTAGCATCAATAAATTGGTCTTAGTATGTGATTGTGCCCTGTGATGGGTTGGTACCATGTCCAACGTCTCCCCCACCTTCTACCCTAAGTCTTCTGGGACAGACTCCATGTTTTTCATGTCCTTGTGTAGGATAAATGCTACAGAAAATAGAAGGATAATAAGATATAATAAAAAAATTTGTATTCTACTCTACAATATAGCCGCTTCAGGGTAAAATAGAAAGACAGAAATATAACTATATGGAGCACTAAACAGATGCAGATAACAGTATGATGTGATGGGACGTTAAGTTTAACAGCAGATGCTGTAATGGCTTTCTGGACCCAATAGAGGGCAGCAGAAGTTTAGAATGTAGCCAGGACCTGTGCGTCAGTGATATGGTTTGAAGAGTCTGTTTAATTCCTACTCAAATCATGTAACCTGAGGCAGTTAAAAAGCAATGCGACAAAAAAAGAATACAAAACACTGATGAATTAAGAAATTCGTGTTCGCATGCGGGGCACGGTGGCTTAGTGGTTAGCACGTTCGCCTCACACCTCCAGGGTTGGGGGTTCGAGTCCCGCCTCCACCTTGTGTGTGTGGAGTTTGCATGTTCTCCGCGTGCCTCGGGGGTTTCCTCCGGGTACTCCGGTTTCCTCCCCCGGTCCAAAGACATGCATGGTAGGTTGATTGGCATCTCTGGAAAATTGTCTGTAGTGTGTGAGTGAATGAGAGTGTGTGTGTGCCCTGTGATGGGTTGGCACTCCGTCCAGGGTGTATCCTGCCTTGATGCCCGATGACACCTGAGATAGGCACAGGCTCCCTGTGACCCGAGGTAGTTCAGATAATGAATGAATGAATGAATAAAACCGTGTGTACGGACACCTGTAAGCAATGTTCCTGCAGATGTGCGTACGTGAACCAGCCTCATATCCCCCCCCTGTACACGCCCATTTTTACACGCTCCACAACTGCGCGGGCACGAGAGTGGACCTCGTTATAATGAGTTTCCTCTGCGCTCTGCGGGTTTAAAAATGGGGTGAAGAGTCAGCGTCTCAGGGTGTAGCCACTGTCACCTACAGGTTATAATTATATTAAAAACAAAATTGTTACAGTTTCTACTTTTTAATATTGTTAAACATAAGCAAATTCATTTTCAGATGTGAACTTATAGCAACATGAGCGCAGTCAATTGCGCCGATCACATTTGGGAAACCAGACATTGCTGCAAATTGCATTTTAATTTCGGCCTGTTCTCACACAGTGTAGGGGAACCTGATGTATCGACTACACATATTAAACATACCATTCAAAACGACAGATATTATGGCACTCAGGGACGGCTGTGATATACCAGACCTATAGGGTGAGATGATAGATTCCAGTTGAATTATTTCATATACAAAAAGGTCTTAGACACAAAGTTGAGGATTACTTATAGTTTTTTTTTTAATATATAAATAATTTACCTCTCTGCCAATTCCCGCTGGAAACAGCCGGTTGCCAAGAACCCCAGAGTGGTGAGGACTTGTACTTGGACTGGGATGGCATGGTTCCGGCATGTTGCCCTCTCTAATACTGGACCCAATTCAGCACATAGATCTAAGAGCACAGCTCTAGGGAATCTAAATCGGCTTATTAGCCAGTCATCATCATGGTCCCTGAAAACTCGTTCTCTCCTTATTCTGCCATTGGCGTAATCCTCCAGCAGTGCCAGCAGTGCCATCATGAAGCATTACATACCCGGGTCACCGGAGGATTTATATGTTTCTAGCAATTAGACTGATCGTTAACACCTTGACAAAATCACAGAATTAATTTGTGGGTGAAAATTTAAGACGAAAATGTTCTAGTGAACACATGCTTCTTCATGACGGTTTTGTAACGAACACCGTAATAGTTAGGACCGATGATGAGTAGCGATTGTGCTTTTTTAAATACATTTTGAATTGGGTTTGGATTTTACTAGATGTATATAGCCTAAAACAATCGGCACAAATAACACTGTTGGATTTAATCTTCATGATAATGTGGATATAACGTATGAAATGGAGTGAAAATGAAATGTCATTAATTCTTATAATCGTTCCTCCCTCATTTATTTTCTACAATCTAACTTCAGTTCACGACCTCACCATCTGTGTCGCCAATTCCCTTTGTCTCCAGAATGTGCGTACGCACGTCTCAAAGTTTGCTTAAAGGTGCGCAAGGTCTCCCGTCAAGTTTGTTTTTTATAGATCACAACCTTTGCGTGGGAACTGGCGTACGTACGTTTCCAGCCCCGTTTTGTCTGTACGCACGCTTTATAAATGAGACCCCAGGTCTTTAGACCTAGTGTTGCCTTGACCAAGCTAGAGTTTTCAGCATAGAACGATCTTACTAAGTATTAAACAAAATAGCAACAATATTTAGGGATTAAAGAGTTGAGTAAAGAGAACGAGAAACACAGAAAGAGAGAGAGAGAGACAGATTTTTGAGTCTTGGCTAAAGGTACTTCAAATGGAGTTCAGTTGCATCCTGTTTCCATTGATTATCTAGTGATGTCTCTAGAACGTGACTGGATTACACCCATAGGGCGTTAGTCTGATTGGATATGATTTAGAAGGCAACTGCATGTATGAACAATTCCGTTGTTCATGTCAGTCCAAGAAACAAGCTATAAAGTTCAAGGAACTCTCCTTAGACCTATGCAATCAAATACATCTGGGCAAAAGTATCTGGCAAAAAAAAAAAAAAAATAAGAATCTGATTTTGAATCTTCCCAGCTGCTCTCAAATGAAAGCTCTCATAACTTTCATTTGATTTTCATTTTGATTTTCAACAGATATTTAACCACTTTGGAGAAAAATTTAAAACCTTTGATTGTAAAACTACAGCTTTATTATTGGATGTAAGGATAATTTAGACATAAAGATATTAAACATATATCACTGAGGGATGAGCGGAGTGGTCAAAAACAATGCGTAAAGTCCTCAGTAATTAAAAAAAAAAGAGATGGGGGGGCACGGTGGCTTAGTGGTTAGCACGTTCGCCTCACACCTCCAGGGTCGGGGTTCGATTCCCGCCTCCGCCTTGTGTGTGTGGAGTTTGCATGTTCTCCCCGTGCCTCGGGGGTTTCCTCCGGGTACTCCGGTTTCCTCCCCCGGTCCAGAGACATGCATGGTAGGTTGATTGGAATCTCTGGAAAATTGTCCGTAGTGTGTGATTGCGTGAGTGAATGAGAGTGTGTGTGTGTGCCCTGCGATGGGTTGGCTCTCCGTCCAGGGTGTATCCTGCCTTGATGCCCGATGACGCCTGAGATAGGCACAGGCTCCCCGTGACCCGAGGTAGTTCGGATAAGCGGTAGAAAATGAGTGAGAGAGTGAGAGTGAGTGATGTGGAGAAATTAGAAACACTGTGTGTAAGAAATGGAATGAATGAAGAATAATAGGAGAGAAAAAAACAACAGCAAAAAAAAAAACAAATACAAACAATACAAAACTGCTGCTTAGAAGATCACAAGAACATCAGCACGAACATGTCTTTCTGTTCATAAACACCCAGTTTCTGCAGGAATGAATGAAGGGGGTCTACTTTAGGAACCGCATTCAGATTTGTTGATCAAATAATCAAGGCAGGAAAAAAACTCAAGAAAATAGACTGAAGAAAATAACCATATTCACCTTCGCAGTAATGGTTTCATAGAAAGTCAACAGATTGGAAGTTTCACTGGAAGGAACAGCATTAAAATATGGTATAAATATATAATAAATACGGCACAGATGCTCGTTAAGAGGTGGACGGCGATGCCAGCCGGGGGTTATGATCATTACATAAACATTACAGTAACATTTAACTTCAATAACATTAGATTTCTCAGTAACTCAGTGGAAGAACAGGAGCGAAACGTCCTTCAGTTTCTTCCTCTTATGCGTGTGTGGTATAATTCTGGGAAGAGTACAAATTATAAATGGGCAAACAGGTATGCAGTCAAGCGCAAACACTTGAGGACATAAAGTAATAAATCAATCAGGCTTTATTATCAGTTCTCAAACGATTATAATGAAACCTTTAAAAAAAACAGTTACTGGAAAATAACTCTTCATCCTTCCTTATTCAGAGATCAAAAAGCCTTAGGGAAGCAGTAATCCATGTATTCATGAGAGAAAATCTCACTATACACACACACACACACACACACACACACACGACTGTTGGTTCAATCCTCCGGGATATGATGCATCTCTTAAAGTCTCTTGACCTCGATCATGAAAAAAATCTTACTTCAACCCTCAACTCTGCTTGCATTTACTTCATTCCGTCCTTCGTTCATAAATTCATCTAGTAAGAAATAAAAAATAAAAAAATAAAGTATTTATCGTATGAATGAATGGAACAGATGGAATTTTTAGATTTAGAAATGCCATGCTTCCAAAATTAGTGGGAATAACAAGATGGAACATCAGCCAATCGTGTGGCAGTCATATCATGCATATTATACAGGTCAAAAACTTCAGTTAATGTTCACATTAAACTTCAGAATGGGGTTAAATTGAATCTGAGAGACTTCGACTGTGGCAAGATGCTGCCTGATGGACTGACCCCCAAATCGCTCTGTATTTTCATGCACAAGAGAATCTATAGTTTACACAGAATGGTGTGAAAAACATCCAGTGAACATCGACATTTCTGCAGCCAGGTGCTTAAAGGGTCAGAGGAACATGGCCAGAAAAACACCTCAGGATGAAGAACATTATCAAGCCTTATGGCAGATGGAGTAACACACAGAGTAACACACACACACACACACACACACACACACACACACAGGCTTACACAAACATGACAGATGAAAAATTAACACAAATCATCTTCTCTCAATATTTCCATAATATAGAGTTAGCTGCTTGAGTCTATGGACCCGTCCCTGTGAATGATGGGATTTCTTTTCTTCGCACATGTTGATCCGTCTTAACACCAACCAAGCACGCTTTGAATGACAGCTCTTTCTGAGATCCGATGTTTCTGACCACCTTTTATTGCCACAATTTACCCAATTTATCATGGCTGCTTCCAAGAATGGAACAAAACACAAAATGGTCTCAAACTGCTTCCACGAACATGACCGAGTTCAGTGTAAATCAATGGCCTCCAAAGTCACCAGAACTAAAGAAGCCATCATTAGAGACGTCGTAGAATAAAAAAAAAATGAAAGTGAAGCGGGTTTTAATAAAGTGTTCTAACAAAGTGTACATTTTTGTTTATTTATTTATTCATTCGTTCAGTATTTATTGCACGGCACAAACTCTGCATATCAGATATAAGAACTGTTGCTTTACTGTAAAGTACCAGAAGCTGAATTCTGAGCATCCGACTTCCTCTGTTAGGCTCTCACCTTGTTATGGATTTAAAACATCATTGAGAAAAAAAAACCAAGTGCAAATAAACTTTGGATGGCATCCCTGCTTTCTGCGATCATCTGATTATCTGATTATCTTATCTGATAGAATTATCTGATATTTACAGTCATGTACATGTACAGAAAACAGATATGTGAGAAAACAGCAGAGCAACAACAGAGGAATAATTAAATGAAAGGAAACGGTGTACTAGGAAGCTGATGCGGTATCCTTGACAGCAGCATTCAGTCACTCGTCTATACATTTTTACCTCACCGGTGACGCAAGCCGAGTGTCACACGTACACACACAAACACACACTCCCTTGCCTGTGTGTCTCATTCATGAACTTCTGTAGGATTAAAAATGACACTAGCTAGAATTATTTTATATATACACACTCACCGGCCACTTTATTAGGTACACCTTACTAGTACCGGTGTGGTCTTCTGCTGCTGTAGCCGATCTGCCTCAAGGTTTGACGTGTTGTGTGTTCAGAGATGCTCTTCTGCATACCTCGGTTGTAACGAGTGGTTATTTGAGTTACTGTTGCCTTTCTATCAGCTCGAACCAGTCTGGCCATTCTCCTCTGACCTCTGGCATCAACAAGGCATTTGCGCCCACAGAACTGCCCTCACTGGATATTTTCTCTTTTTCGGACCATTCTCTGTAAACCCTAGAGATGGTTGTGCGTGAAAATCCCAGTAGATCAGTAGTTTCTGAAATACTCAGACCAGCCCGTCTGGCACCAACAACCATGCCACGTTCAAAGTCACTTAAATCACCTTTCTTCCCCATTCTGACGCTCGGTTTGAACTGCAGCAGATCGTCTTGACCATGTCTACATGCCTAAATGCATTGAGTTGCTGCCATGTGATTGGCTGATTAGAGATTTGCGTTAACGAGCAGTTGGACAGATGTACCTAATAAAGTGGCCGGTGAGTGTATATACACACACACAAACACACACATATATATATTCCTGTCTGTCCCAAGACAAACTGTAAAATGTTTAGCGAATTCGTACAGAGAAAATCCTTCTGCTGTCGTCTTGACTGCTGAAGTGAGCTGCAGCTCAAATCTAAGTACTATTAACTAATTTGGAAAATCCAAAAGATTGCTAAAAACTGGAACTCTATCTTTATAGTTAGAGCAAAATTTCTTATATTAAATCTATATTATCACGACTCAATTTGTAAATCAAGGAACACCATTTTAGGTAGCAACCTAGTCTGTGAACCGCTGGACTACCTGATTGTACACATATAAGACTGGGACATGGTGTGTGTACGTTGGGATTCAGCTCACAGTTTAAGCATTCGTCTTGCCTTTATAGTCAAGTTTCAATGATGCTCAGATTCTGCTTTGCCCTCTTAGAGAGATCCAACAATACAGACAGGAATTGATAAGAAGTAAACTTTCTTTAATTAATTATTTATAATTCTTTTAAGACCCGACTAGACGTCTTCTCTTCAGAAACTCCTTTCTTCAGCCTTGGAGCCTCACTTAAGTTTAAAAAATATATTTTTTGTTCAGTCTGTTATTCATTCATTCACTCATCTTCTACCGCTTATCCGAACTACCTCGGGTCACGGGGAGCCTGTGCCTATCTCAGGCATCATCGGGCATCAAGGCAGGATACACCCTGGACGGAGTGCCAACCCATTGCAGGGCACACACACACACACACACACTCTCATTCACTCACGCACTCACACACTACGGACAATTTTTCCAGAGATGCCAATCAACCTACCATGCATGTCTTTGGACCGTGGAGGAAACCGGAGTACCCGGAGGAAACCCCCGAGGCACGGGGAGAACATGCAAACTCCACACACACAAGGCGGAGGCGGTAATCGAACCCCCAACCCTGGAGGTGTGAGGCGAACGTGCTAACCACTAAGCCACCGTGCCCCCCCACTATTTATTATTTATTTAGGGTGTGTGTGAGAGACAGAGATCAGTAACTGAGAAAATGGCACATATTCACATTATACAATAAATGAAACTGCATCGTTTCACATCATATATTAAAGTGTCACACAGAACTGTATATACTGTAACACACGGTCTCTTATACACGTTGGCGAATTGCCTTCTCATTAGCTGTGCTGAAGCAGTGCATAGAGTCGTAGATGATTTGTTTCGCTGATATCTCAAAGCACAGAGGTAGGATGGGATGTTGGAGGAGGATGAGGAGGAGAAAGTATGCACCGGCGCCAATAGTGGACAATCTGGCCACGAATGTCATCTATCTAAACTTCTGCAATCACACACCTGTATTGCTTTTAATTACAAGATTCATTCAAAAATGCTTCGGAGTAGACGGTAAAACAAAATGTTTGGCATAAAACAGCCTCTTATGCTTCATGAGATCTACATAAAATGTCTGGCTAGAAAGAAATTCACTTCACTGGGAAACAAATCCGGGGCGAGTAATAGAATAAAGGTTGGGCCTTTGAGCTTCAAGGTGTGACTTGTCTGTTATTTAAATACATTGTTAGTTTATTCGGGGATGAGAATCAGCACCTCCAAGTCCGAGGCCATGGTTCTCAACCAGAAAAGGGTGGCTTGCCAACTTCAGGTTAGAGCTCCTGCCTCAAGTGGAGGAGTTTAAGTATCTTGGGGTCTTGTTCACGAGTGAGGGAAGGACGGAGCGGGAGATCGACAGGTGGATCGGTGTATCTTCTGCAGTGATGCGGTCGATATACCGGTCTGTTGTGGTAAAGAAAGAGCTGAGCCGCAAGGCGAAGCTCTCTATTTACCAGTCGATCTATATTCCTACCCTCACCTATGGTCATGAGCTTTGGGTCATAAACGAAAGGACAAGATCCCGGATACAGGCGGCTGAAATAAGTTTCCTCCGTAGGGTGGCTGGGCGCTCCCTTGGAGATAGGGTGTGGAGCTTGGTCACTCGGGAGGAGCTCAGAGTAGAACCGCTGCTCCTCCACATCGAGAGGAGTCAGCTGAGGTGGCTCGGGCATCTGTTCCGGATGCCTCCTGGACGCCTCCCTGGGGAGGTGTTCCGGGCATGTCCAACGGGGAGGAGGCCCCGGGGAAGACCTAGGACACGCTGGAGGGACTATGTCTCTCGGCTGGCCTGGGAACGCCTCGGTATTCCCCCGGGGGAGCTGGAGGAAGTGTCTGGGGAGAGGGAAGTCTGGGCGTCCCTGCTTAGACTGCTGCCCCCCCCGACCCGGCCCGGATAAGTGGTAGAAAATGGATGGATGGATGTTAGTTTATTATATCTTCATTACATTACAGACCACTACAGTAGGTGCCTTCCGTTTTCAATGACTTTTCCACCATTTCCTTGTTTTTTTTTTAGCCAAGCACTATGAACAGAATCATTTTCTTATGACATTTTCCTTGTGTGAGAAGCCTATACTATGCCCCTGATGTGTCATACTCGATCTCTTTCACATTCCTGTCTTGCCCTTGAAGCAGAATATGTGGATTCAAGATGGTAAGATGCGTTTATAAATCCTAAAGGATTGCAAAGTAACTGACTCGAAGACAATGGGGCAGTGTTCTTTTCCGCTGTCCTGCTTTGTGCTGTGAATGCTGAATAATTCAGATCATAACATCTTTAGTTTTTAAATCTATCCTTGTCCTATTTCTTCTGTATGTCCAGGCAGAACGGTGAGTCATTTATTCCACCAAGCCCTAATGGAGTTGAACAATGGATGTAGCATAAATCCAAATGCATCTTAAAAACCTTGTTGGTTATGAAATAACCAGTGCAAGTAGAACCGCTGCCTCTGTGGAGGAAGCTTAAGGAAGACACAGTGGTCACAGACAGTTTAACTGCTCACCCCGATTGAGACGAGTGACCCTAGTGCTCCTTGTAATGCCGCTGTGTCCAATGAAGGCTCTTGAGTACCAGCTGGTGTGTCAGTGTCAGTGTCAGTGTCAGTGTGTGCTTTGAAAAGCAAAATAAACGGGACTCTGTGAGGCCTCTCTAAAGACGTTACTCCTTTGGGTAAAGCATGAAGTGTATACTTTGGCATACTTGTACCATTTCTTCATTTAATGCCAGTCCTTGAACCACCTTCTGGGTATCACTAAGAGGACAGACAACAATATTAACACATTGGCCAGTCATTATTGTATGCATCTATACAACATTTGTCAGACTGTATATTTATAATCACACCCTCCAGTGTCACCCAGATGAGGATGAGGTTCCCCTTTGAGTCTGGTTCCTCTCAAGGTTTCTTCCTTCACCGTCTAAGGGAGTTTTTCCTCCCCACAGTCACCTGAGTCACCTCAGACTTGCTCATTGGGGATAAATACAAACACATTGTGAACTAAATCTATCTAATATTAATCTTGAATTTTGTATTCTATTAATCTTTATATTAACCTTCTGCTCTATGTTTATGTTCTGTAAAGCTGCTTTGAGACAATGTCAATTGTAAAAAGCGCCATACAAATAAACTTGAATTGAATTGAATTATTGATCGCTTGATGTCCGAGGAACGCATTTTATGGACTAAGCCTCACAAAGTGTTACAAACTTTGCTCAGCTAGGAAGAATGTAAACAAGGAAACTCGGACAGACAGTCATTCATTCATTCATTCATTCATTCATTTTCTACCGCTTATCCGAACTACCTCGGGTCACGGGGAGCCTGTGCCTATCTCAGGCGTCATCGGGCATCAAGGCAGGATACACCCTGGACGGAGTGCCAACCCATCACAGGGCACACACACACACTCATTCACTCACACAATCACACACTACGGACAATTTTCCAGAGATGCCAATCAACCTACCATGCATGTCTTTGGACCGGGGGAGGAAACCGGAGTACCCGGAGGAAACCCCCGAGGCACGGGGAGAACATGCAAACTCCACACACACAAGGTGGAGGCGGGAATCAAACCCCCAACCCTGGAGGTGTGAGGCGAACGTGCTAACCACTAAGCCACCGTGCCCCCCAACAGACAGTCAATCCATCATTTATTCTTAAAATCACGGCTACCTACGCAAGGTATCAACCTGATTCGGAGAGGAAGATTCTAAAGACTATTCCTTTGAAAAATACCTCAAACTGTGATCAGATCAACGAGAACTTAAAGAAAAAAACGCTCTCAAATATGTCAATATGATTAAACTGTACATATTTTTTTTTTCTCTAAAGCCTCAGGGAAACAAATCTGTTTCATGCTGTACGCTGAGGCAGGCATGAGTATAAAGGAGTATAAAAAGTTTAGTCTACTGTGAAAGTACACAGATGATGGTGATTTTTTTTAAACAGTTTTATCAAATCCCTATTTTGCTTTGATGATTTTTTTTTTTTTTTTACATTTTAACATTAACTAGTTTACAAAACGATAATATAGTTTGTATTTATACTATTTTTGAGATCCATTCTGAAGTAATAAACACTATATGGGATGCTTTGAGGGAAATCGCCCTCACCGGCCATTTGCAGGGTCCGGACACTACGTCACCAAACACTTCTTGACGACTGACCATCACACTTCTATGTTATTGAACACCTAACTTCAGAATTATTCCCACCTTTGCTGCTTCACATTTCTGTGAAGTCTTTCCACTAGATGTTGGAGTGTGTGTGTGGGGATTAGTGATCATTCAGCTACAAGAGCATTAGTGAGATCAGACACTGATGTTGGAGTGTGTGTGTGGATTAGTGATCATTCAGCTACAAGAGCATTAGTGAGATCAGACACTGATGTTGGAGTGTGTGTGTGGGGATTAGTGATCATTCAGCTACAAGAGCATTAGTGAGATCAGACACTGATGTTGGAGTGTGTGTGGGGATTAGTGATCATTCAGCTACAAGAGCATTAGTGAGATCAGACACTGATGTTGGAGTGTGTCTGTGGGGATTAGTGATCATTCAGCTACAAGAGCATTAGTGAGATCAGACACTGATGTTGGAGTGTGTGTGGGGATTAGTGATCATTCAGCTACAAGAGCATTAGTGAGATCAGACACTGATGTTGGTGTGTGTGTGGGGGGATTAGTGATCATTCAGCTACAAGAGCATTAGTGAGATCAGACACTGATGTTGGAGTGTGTGTGTGGGGATTAGTGATCATTCAGCTATAAGAGTATTAGTGAGATCAGACACTGATGTTGGAGTGTGTGTGTGGGGATTAGTAATCATTCGGCTAGAAGAGCGTTAGTGAGATCAGACACTGATGTTGGAGTGTGTGTCTGTGGGGATTAGTGATCATTCAGCTACAAGAGCGTTAGTGAGATCAGACACTGATGTTGGAGTGTGTCTGTGGGGATTAGTGATCATTTAGTTACAAGAGCGTTAGTGAGATCAGACACTGATGTTGGAGTGTGTGTGTGGGGATTAGTGATCATTCAGCTACAAGAGCATTAGTGAGATCAGACACTGATGTTGGAGTGTGTGTGTGGGGGTTAGTGATCATTCAGCTACAAGAGCATTAGTGAGATCAGACACTGATGTTGGAGTGTGTGTGGGGGGATTAGTGATCATTCAGCTATAAGAGTATTAGTGAGATCAGACACTGATGTTGGAGTGTGTGTGTGGGGATTAGTGATCATTCAGCTAGAAGAGCGTTAGTGAGATCAGACACTGATGTTGGAGTGTGTGTCTGTGGGGATTAGTGATCATTCAGCTACAAGAGCGTTAGTGAGATCAGACACTGATGTTGGAGTGTGTCTGTGGGGATTAGTGATCATTTAGTTACAAGAGCGTTAGTGAGATCAGACACTGATGTTGGAGTGTGTGTGTGGGGATTAGTGATCATTCAGCTACAAGAGCATTAGTGAGATCAGACACTGATGTTGGAGTGTGTCTGTGGGGGTTAGTGATCATTCAGCTACAAGAGCATTAGTGAGATCAGACACTGATGTTGGAGTGTGTGTGGGGGGATTAGTGATCATTCAGCTATAAGAGTATTAGTGAGATCAGACACTGATGTTGGAGTGTGTGTGTGGGGATTAGTGATCATTCAGCTAGAAGAGCGTTAGTGAGATCAGACACTGATGTTGGAGTGTGTGTCTGTGGGGATTAGTGATCATTCAGCTACAAGAGCGTTAGTGAGATCAGACACTGATGTTGGAGTGTGTCTGTGGGGATTAGTGATCATTTAGTTACAAGAGCGTTAGTGAGATCAGACACTGATGTTGGAGTGTGTGTGTGGGGATTAGTGATCATTCAGCTACAAGAGCATTAGTGAGATCAGACACTGATGTTGGAGTGTGTGTGTGGGGGTTAGTGATCATTCAGCTACAAGAGCATTAGTGAGATCAGACACTAATGTTGTAAGAGTGAGGAGGTCTGGGGTCTGAGTTCTTCAACTCCAATCCTTAACACACTACTGTATGTCTTCAATAGCGCTTGCTTTGTGCACAGGTGCTTTGTCATACTGGAACAGTATTTGAAGGGAAACGGTTACGCTACAGCTATTGTGGGCTTTAAACAGTTTGGGGGAAGAACCTCATGCAGATGTGATAGTCAGGGGTGCACATACTTTTGCACACCATGTACTTCAAAGTGAAAATTTCCAAAAGGACCATTTGTGCTGAATAAATATATACAGCCTGTACAACATGTGGACTCATCTATAAATATGTCCACTTTACAGTGTCCACTCATGTCTACTGCCACCAGTCATACCGCAATTAGTCAATAAAGTTGGTTAATGACAATACGTCATGGCCAGTGGCGGCTCTAGGGTTTTCTGTAACAGGGGCCATTAAGGGGCCACATGTTACATTTAGGGGCCAAGTACAGGGTACATTCCAGCACACAAAATAATTTATTCAGTACGGTGCAGATACATTTCAGCAGTCATTCGTTTTTCAAACGCTCGAGTGCCGCCAATTGTTTGGGGGTGGAATTGCATCTGTGATCGTTGTGAAAAAGTCTCCGGTTGCTCTTCTTGTCGACGATTGATGGAACGGGGGCCAATCAGGGGCCAAGGCCCCTGTGGCCCCGCCTCTAGAACCGCCCCTGATCATGGCCGATTTCTAACATTTCTAACTGCATGTTTCAGTTTAGTTTAAAAAAAATAGAGCGCAGTGCAGTCAAACACTGAAGCATCAGAAATCTTTCAGTCTGTTAGCACATTTCACACACACACACACACACATTTATTTGTTTAATTTTATTTTTAATGAACTTGCATGTTGATGTAAGTCAAATTCATGAAATTTATTTTTTTTGAAGGATTTTTTATCTTTTTAA
>NC_083462.1:31873861-31898861 GCF_030014155.1 Tachysurus vachellii | reverse complement strand
CCGGGGGAGGAAACCGGAGTACCCGGAGGAAACCCCCGAGGCACGGGGAGAACACACACACAAGGCGGAGGCGGGAATCGAACCCCCATCCCTGGAGCTGTGAGGCGAACGTGCTAACCACTAAGCCACCGTGCCCCCCGGACAGACAATTAGATGAGCAAAATCATTTCTTTCTATCTGCCTCGTTGGAAATTCTTTTTGTAGTTTATTTTGGATAAGACCTGGCAACCCTGGTTATAACTCTGACCTCAGCGTTGCACCCAAAGTGATATAAAAACCAGCAAGAAATGCAGCGAATACATTTGGCACATGTCACTTAGACCAGACAAATCGAGCAGATTGCTTTTGCTCAAGTTAAAATAAATTTGTGTCAGTGAATCTGTTCGGTTGTAAAAAGGAAGTCGGATTTTGTTGTTCAAGTCACTAACGGAATGTTTGTTATGTAATCCGATTACTCTGCTGACACGAATCTAATCTGACACTTTATGCTTATTTGACTCTGAATCTAGTGATACGACTCCACGTCAGTGAGGGTTAATAAAATCTTATATAGGAAATATTTAACAAATAGTTTCTAAACAGTTTGAAGAGCCTCAGTCAGTACTGAAATGACCACAGATGGAGGTCTGACACTGACACAGATGGAGGTCTGACAGAGAAGCTCTCACCGTCTCGCAGTTCAGGCAGCGTGTCTCGTTGGTCAGCGTTCCCTGGAAGATGTCGTGCACCCACGTGGACTCGGTCTTGTTTTCAGTCTCCGTTTCGGCAGTGACGGTACTTCCGTTGTTCTTCAGCCGACCGTTTTGTTTCTCCTGTTTCTTCTCCTCCTGCAGGATGTCTGCCACCGTGTTCAGCAGGTAGTTGAGGAACTCATGAGCGTCCTGCTGCATGTAGTTATCAAACAGGTCTGTAGGGGGAGACAGAGAGACAGAGACACTCACTCTTTAATGACAGTTTGAAAAATGCTGAGCTACACAACATACATTTTTTCATTAGATGTACGTAATGTTCATGTAAGCTCTTATACAGTGTGACTCAAAAAGAACCAAGAACTCTTTTCCCCAACGTTTAAAAAATATTTTCATAACATTTATTTTTTGGAGTGAAGAAAAAAAAAAAAAAAACCAACTTGTGATGTCATATTATAATATTTTCACAAGAGTGTTGTAGTGTCATCAGTGTTAAAACTGTGATCACATTGTACGTGTGTGTGTGTGTGTGTGTGTGTGTGTGTGTAGTGTGTAGTCAGCTGACTGATTGTTCTCTGACAGAGGCCAGTATTATTCAATTACTGAGAGAGAGTCAGAGAAGGAGGAGAACAAGTATCTTTTCATACCTCTTACACACACACACACACACACCTGTTCCACATTCCAGAAATACACCATATTACACAAAGGCTTACTGTTTGAACGTAAAGGTCAGGTGCAAATTCACCAGCAGGGCATTTACACTACAGATGCACTATTCTTTCATCGTTACACGTCACATTTCTACACAAAACAATGACATTTTCAGTACTTTGGTATAATATCTGTCCAAAAGGAGCAGATTTGCTTTTCTCTTGTGTGACGATCTGGGCTTGTCCCAACACCAAGGATACTGGAGTAAGAGCTTTAAGAGCTGCGTAGAATTTAATCAAGTGTCAATAAGGAAAATTACAGCTTTGGCTTCTATGTGCACTTCTGTCAGCTTGAGCTGGTCCTTGTTTAATTGTAACTCACTACACCCTACTATTAGCTCCAGACCAGCTCTCTACATCGAAAGTGTTTTCAGTTGTCAGAAGGTTTCAACCCACAACAACTCCACGCATTTGGGTCCTGCTGCTCGTAAACATGGGATGCTCGGATAACAACGTTATTCATAACGCAAACATGGGGAATATAAATGCTGTGGGGAACCAGAATAAACACCATAGCTGTTTATTCACTGTCCCGTCGTCTCAGGGGTTTGAGTCAGCCGTGTTGTAATTACAGCAGGCCGAACCCTGAACCCCACCATCTGCTGACGCACAGACTTTCACTTTCCTCTCACCGTTTTCTTTTCTCAGGCGAGAGATGAACTTCTTAGGAGGGATGACTCCAACCTTCTTCTTCTGGGTGGCGATGCTGTGGAAGAGGTCGGCCAGGCAGGTCAGCAGGTTCTCCTTCTTCTTCTGTTGTGTCTTGTAGGCCAGCACGCTCTCCCTGAACGGCCTGCAGAAATACAGCGCCTGCAGCACTGAGTTACAGTAGCACGTGTTCCCAAACTGCAGAAGGGGAGAGAGAGAGAGAGAGAGAGAGAGAGAGAGAGAGAGAGAGAGAGAGAGAGAGAGAGAATGTAAAAGAGAGAGTTGAAAAAACAGAGAGAGAGAGAGAGAGAGAGAGAGTAAGTAAAAGAGAGACAGAGAAAGAGAGAGAGAGAGAGTGTGTGTGAGAGAGAGAGAGAGAGAGAGAGAGAGAGAATGTAAAAGAGAGACAGAGAAATAGAGAGACAGAGAAAGAGAGAGAGAAAAAAAAGAGAATGTAAAAGAGAGTTGAAAAAACAGAGAGAGAGAGAAAGAGAAAAAGAGAATGTAAAAGAGAGACAGAGAGAGAGAGAGAGAGAGAGAGAGAGCGAGAATGTAAGAGAGAGAGAGAGTAAAAAGAGAGAGAGAGAAAGAGAGAGAGAGTAAAGAGAGAGAGAGAGAGAGAGTGTGTGTGTGTGAGAGAGAGCGTGTGAGAGAGAGAGAGAATGTAAGAGAGCGAGAGAGAGAAAGAGTAAAAAAAAGAGAGAGAGAATGTAAAAAAGAGAGAGTAAAAAGAGAGAGAGAGAGAGAGAGAGAGAGAGAGAGAGAATGTAAAAAGAGAAAAGAGAGACAGAGAGAGAGAATGTAAAAAGAGAGAGAGTAAAAAAAAGAGAGAGAGAATGAGAATGTAAAAAGAGAGAGAGTAAAAAAAAAGAGAGAGAGAGAATGTAAAAAGAGAGAGAGAGAGAATGTAAAAAGAGAAAAGAGAGACAGAGAGAGAGAATGTAAAAAGAGAGAGAGTAAAAAAAAGAGAGAGAATGTAAAAAGAGAGAGAGAGAGAGAGAGAGAGAGAGAGAGAGAGAGAGAGTGTAAAAAGAGAAAAGAGAGACAGAGAGAATGAGAATGTAAAAAGAGAGAGAGTAAAAAAAGAGAGAGAGAGAAACTGTGTGATCAAACCCACATCATCAGTAATAATAAAATGAGACTTTCCCTGCCAGAGGAAATCAGGAGCTGCCCTCATTATAAACAGTACAGTAACAACAGGCAGCACTGGCTTGGCTTCACAGAACTGCTGATTTTCTACTGATTGTTATTGAGATTTTTATCATTTCAGTTCAATGTTGTTTCGCTTATTGCTTCGTATATTACGTGCATCGAGAAAACAGAGCAGCAAACGAATCAGATATCGACTCTTGTGTACAAAATTAAAATGAAACCATTAACAAGCCTTTTGACCCCACAAGAAGTTTAGTCTCGGGAATGTTAGGGGACGAGTTGCTCTCTGCATCAACAGCAAACAGAGCAGCTCTACTAACACAGTAGTATTATTAAAGGAGTTCAACTGTATATACAAGTCATCGCTGTAAATGTGTAGAACTCTTACAACTAGCCGTTTTATCACCGTTAGCAACAGAAGAACAAGGAGGCATCCACGTGAGATGGATAACAGGATAATACGACAGAATTCCGAACTCAAGACTTTCCAATTCCAAGTTAAATCAAACAGCATATTGCAAATTGCTGTGGAATAAGTGACTTTAACACAAGCTTCGTTGTTTAAGGAAAGAAAATCAATCCTAACCCTTTATGTTTAATTCTGCAATGCTACATTTGACTGGAGGTCAGTCATTTCTAAATTCAGTCATTTCTAAATTCAGTAATTTCTAAATTCAGTCAGTTCTAAATTCTGATTAAGAAGTGAAAAAAAATAAATAAAAATGAAATAGAATAAATCTTGTTATATTCTCCTTAACTTTGAGTTCAGCAAATGACCTCAAATCAACATGGGTGCTCAGAGCATCAGCTGTAAACAAGGCCTCACATCTTACCTTTTAACAAGTTATCCTGTGTATACAAGTGTTTACTCAACATATATTTATTTACTTGCAAAATCTTTAACACTGACACTAAAGTTCACTCTTTTAAGCTTGGATAATAACACATTGCTCTTCACAGTTAGCTTGTTGCTAACAAAGGATGGGCGTGGTGGCGGCCATGTTTTTTCTCCCTGACATTACTACCGTTGAAAATCTCTCTCTCTCTCTCTATATATATATATATTATCTATATTAATATATCTACATATATATATTATATATCTCTCTTGTGTATATATACATATATATACACATTATATATATATATATATATATATATATATATATATATATATAAAGCTCTACAAAAAAAACCTCTATACTTTTTACACCTGGTCACTTCATGCGTTTTCTGTGATCCGATAGCTATCCGATGGTAAAAAGACCAGGTCTAAATGCCCTCCGAAACGGTTTCGAGACGGACATAAATGCGATGGTTCAAACCACTTCAGGAGGTGGTCTGGGACGCATTTCAGATGAAACTGGATAGGTGTAAATGAATGTGGTTGTTCGAGCCACATACGTCAGCGCTATACTCCTCCCAAACGGAAGTACGTCACTCGCAGGTGACTCGCGAGTTGTGCGTCGCGCCAGAAACAAACAGTAAACGTTGTTTTTTTGTAGCATAACCATCATAACAAGATTTTTCGTCTTCTTTTTGATTCCATTCTGAAAACCGCATACAACAAAGCTGTGTTCCATTTCAATTACCCCTGGAAACGAGGTAAAATATATTAGCATTTTGGGCGGGAGTAGAAAGATCGGATCGATATCCGATTCGCCGAGACGCGTTTATGTGGCCTAATGTAAATGGAAGAGTTTTAACAAATCAGACAGCTATCGGATCAGAGAAAACACATGAAGTGTAAAAAGGCCCTCTGTGCCTCTAGCAACAAGAGCAACAGAGGATTTTTCATCTCTTCTTAGCAATTTCTTAGAATCTCTTCTTAGCAATCTCTTCTGCTTCCTCTTTGTACACTGCTGGGGCATGAAAAGAGTTAATACCATTATCTTAAAAACTCAAGAAGAGATCTTGTGTCTTAAGCCCTATTCGGATGGGATTAGTTTTACGTGGGGACGTGGGGGTAAAGTAATTATTACCAGAGCTTCTCTGTGATTTTAGTCCCGTCCGAATGTGCCATCTCGGTAATCATTACGGACAATGTCAGTAAAGATTACGGCGACTTTTACCTTCTGTAAAAAGGTCCGGAAAAATGACCTCAGGTAATACTAATCCCGTCCGATTAGACCCGCTGTAAATATGTACGGTAAAATTCCGTCATTTCCTGTTTAAAAGTAGTTTTTGGCGCGTTTTGCAAGCATGGAGGCGCCATGTTGTCTGTTTGCGCACGTGATAACAGGAAGCAACGTCATACGCACATGACGACAAGGAGGTTACTGTGGTGCGTAAAGCGAGTTACCCCTCCCACTTCTGCTAGTTTTACTGAGATGTCTTGTCCCGTGCGAATTGGCCAATTAATATTACAGACGTCCTGAGGTAAAATTGCATTACTCCACGTCCCCACGTAAAACTAATCCCGTCCGAATAGGGCTTTAGTGAGACATTCCTGGCTAAATAAAGTATTAATAAAACCAAATATCTATTCATTAACTCCGACACGCTAAAATAAAGCAGAAGGGAAATCCACTGGAGTTCCGCTAAAGCTCTCGAAAAACACTGTTTAAAACGATGCTTTTTAATGTCGGTTAAACAGTTTAGCGTAAAAAACGTCGATGGACTTCTCACTGTAGTAAAGTGGAGTAGAATGAGGCAAAGCTCCCTGGAGTGTTTGAGAAATACTGTACGTAATTCCTTAATTGGTTGTGTGATGAGGCTTTGATTGCACTGCCTCCATTGAACAGCTCCGATGTCAACCTGCCCGAGAACAACGTGTTACCATCCTCATTTATTTTATTCATCCATTAAAAAGAAAAAACGTCCTTAAACACTACGTATGTCATTGAAGCGCTCAGTAATTGAATCCAATAAACAACCTTTTTTTTTTAACTGTACATTTCCAGACAATTCACATGACGCACATGGAGAGATAAGATAATATTTTCCATGCAATGCATTCGCGTGCAAGGTTTCGCTGTATTGGGCCAAAACGTGGACATGGTCTACAAAACTCTGTTAATTGCTTTGGCTCTTGTACAAATATGCGACTTAATCAGAAAACTTGAGGACTGAATGATACTCACATTGACCAATCCAAAGTAGTGTTCATTAATGGGGAACTGCTCTGGACCAATGTCTTTCTCCAGAGCAGAGGCATTGGTGCCCTGAGGAGGGAAAAACGAGCAGAGAGAAAAAGATGAATCATCAAATAATCAGCATTTCGATCACAAGTTAAACACTGAGAGATCATTTTATACACACACGGTCTCACAGAAATATCAAACCGAGCTTCCACTAAACGGAGATCAGATGACTAGATGAAGCCAAAAAAAAAAGTGTCTGCACATATGCCAACGTGACAGTGAATATGTTTTGTTCCCAGTCTGAACTGTTTGGGCTTAATGGTGTCTTAAATCTAAAGTACCAGAGCTAAAACAGGCTGTATTACACACAGCCTAAGAAAACACTCCATTAGCCTCAGCAGTCGTTATAAATATCCAAGTAATTGCCAAGCTTAGAAAAGCCATGGTCAAATTTTTTACCTCAGAAGCATGGCATGTAAATATCCATTAAGAAAAATATTACATCCTCTTCTCAGGTCACATATCTAATGTTATGTATTTAACCATAATGGTTAAGACTCATACTCTTGTGACTGCACAACAAAAGTATTTGTAGTTGGCATCTCAAGGAGTTTTAAAAGGGCAAGTGTGCCCTACGGGTAGAAAATAATATGGAGTTTATAGCTTACATGCACATATTTCAAGCCCTTTGTTAGCAATTTTTAGCAAAGTCCAGTTGTTAAATGTTTAGAAATTGAATCATTCATTTGTATGCACTGTTCCCCCCGTGCCTCGGGGGTTTCCTCCGGGTACTCCGGTTTCCTCCCCCGGTCCAAAGACATGCATGGTAGGTTGATTGGCATCTCTGGAAAATTGTCCGTAATGTGTGATTGCGTGAGTGAATGAGAGTGTGTGTGTGTGTGCCCTGCGATGGGTTGGCACTCCGTCCAGGGTGTATCCTGCCTTGATGCCCGATGACGCCTGAGATAGGCACAGGCTCCCCGTGACCCGAGGTAGTTCGGATAAGCGGTAGAAAATGAGTGAGTGAATGAATTTGTATGCACTTTTCTGCAAAGCAGGAACTACTGCGTAGACTCTTTTCACCCTGACCCTCACCGCCTAGTCAAGTGCAAGCATGACAGCATGACTTACCCCCTTACCTGCAATCTTATCAACCTGCATTTAGAAAAAAATCTGAGCTGGCACTGCAGATCATTTCTGACTTGTCTTCTAGATGATATATTACAAGTATCAAGTCAAAAACATTGCAATAGTGAATGTATATTATTGTGCATGTGAAACTCTGGGGAAACATTTCTATTACAAGATAAACATGAAAGAATATTTTGTGTGGATTAAATTTTGGCTGCAATTTATACAAATTCAAAGAGAATTCAAAGCTGCATTACAAACAGCATCTGACCACACTGAGCAAGTTGCCTAAATAAATATGACATCAACTACAGCTTGGGATCCGGTCCAAATATTCCTGATGACGAGGAAATAAATAAGCTGCTGCCATGTTTACAGTTATTAAATTAACATTTATTTTGCATATTGACCGTCTAAAAAAACTGTCAAAACGTTTATTAGTAATATTAAGTAATTATCAGAAAATTGGTCCTCACTGAGGGACCGTAGTGTGTGATTGCGTGAGTGAATGAGAGTGTGTGTGTGTGTGCCCTGCGATGGGTTGGCACTCCGTCCAGGGTGTATCCTGCCTTGATGCCCAATGACGCCTGAGATAGACACAGGCTCCCCGTGACCCGAGGTAGTTCGGATAAGCGGTAGAAGATGAGTGAATGAATGAATTGTCCTCACTGAAGTGACGGTCATTCACCTCACATAAAGATCAGCTGTTTCTGTAGGATTTTCTTGACATCTCCTAGGTTTCCTCATGACTGCTGAATTCATGGTTTATAAAGAGTTGGTTTATAAAGAGCATGTACAGAAAGCTATCAATCATCACCAAGAACCGGACATCTCTCCAAAACAGACGGAAGGACAAGAATAAAACTTCTTAGAAAAGTTGCCAAGGGACTTACGGCAACCTTAAAGGAACTGCAGGAATATCTGACAAATACTGCTCACTTCCTGGATGTTATAACTATTTCTCATGTTCTTGACAAATCTAGGCTTTGGGGAAAGGTGGTTAGATAGAAAAATTTTCTGAGAAAAGAACTCACCCCAAACCATAAGACAAGGTAGAACATTCTGGGCAGAATTCTAACAGATATGGGAGTAAAGACAACGTCAGATAACGTCCTAAACATCACCTTACCGACAGTGAAGCATGGTGGTGGCAGCATCATATTAAATAGCTGCGTCTCTTCAGATGGGACTGGGGCTCTAGTCATGATAGAGGGAATCAGGAATATCTCCAAATACCAACCGCAGTCTTCGGTTACACGTTTAGACTTCAGCAAGAACATTTCCAGCGCGATAATGACCCAAATCAATGTCAACAAAGAAACGGCTTCGGAAGATGATCATCATTTAGGAATGTCACAGTCCGAATCCAGATCCAAATTCTATTAGAAACTTGCGGACCGACTTGAAGAGGACTGTACAGGAGATCAACATCATCATCCAAGATCGCCAAAAATCTGTCATACTTTAATACATTTTTCTTTTATACGGCACTCTCTTGTTCTCTCGCGTTTCTGATCGGACGCCTGTCGTTACGTAATCGCACTTCTTTCCCAGACAAAATAACATTGAAGATTGTCAAGGTGACTCTCAGCAGCTAAGGATGGATTTTTAATCCCCTGACTCAATAACTCAATAAGTAATTAAATGAATCACTTGCTCTGGCATCAGAGACAAGCAGAGGTTAATTAGTGTCACACATTTTGATGCTATATCTGTCTGTTTAACAAAAACTCTAGTCACTATTCTTTGGGTCCTGCAACGTTATATCACGCTGCGCAGTTTATCACACATATGTCGTTTCCTATAATCCTATGGCACGGTCTCAGAAAACCAGGTAATCATCCGGCGCAGTTCTCCTTCAAGACGCTTTCAGTAACTTGGTGGATTCGTGAGAGGTAAGACACAAGTTGTCCTTGCACAGCATTAATAATGTATGGAATCACCTAATAGGATGTGTTAAGGAATTTGAGAATAATGAATATGCATCAAACGGTGCAGGGTTTCACTTCATGTTCAGTTCAGCATTTAGGTTGTGTTTCATCGAGGGATTCGTTAATCACATGTCATATAATGAGAAGTTATCTTCTGATATGAAATATTTATTCTGTATTATTTAATCTGTTCTGCTGTCTAAGAATTTCTCTCACTCTCTCATTCATTTTCTACCTCGGGTCATGGGGAGCCTGTGCCTATCTCAGGCGTCATCGGGCATCGAGGCAGGATACACCCTGGACGGAGTGCCAACCCATCGCTGGGCACACACACACACACACACACACACACACACACACTCTCATTCACTCACACAATCACACACTACGGACAATTTTCCAGAGATGCCAATCAACCTACCATGCATGTCTTTGGACTGGGGGAGGAAACCGGAGTACCTGGAGGAAACCCCCGAGGCACGGGGAGAACATGCAAACTCCACACACACAAGGTGGAGGTGGGAATCGAACCCCCAACCCTGGAGGTGTGAGGCGAACGTGCTAACCACTAAGCCACCGTGCCCCCCCTTCTAAGAATTTCTCCAGGTGTAAAGCATGTACAGGGTTACGCCATCGCATCTCCTCTGTCACTTCAGGGAGTCTATTTAAAAAGAATCGACGTTAAGGAAGGTGCAGTGTCACGGTTTGTTATAGAGTAAAAGTGTTAAGCTTCTTTCTCTATTTTTAATTTTCTACTTTAACTGTGTAATGTACCATATGAAAGGCTGCTTCTCTTCCATTTGAACTGGTGCTCTAGTCACTACCACTATCATCGTAACAAAACTCTCTGGAATATAAAGTTGTGCGAATGAAAGATGAATCGGTCACCAGTGCCATCCACCGTCTGACGTATTTTGAAACACGTATCATACTCATGGTCCAGGGAACAAGCAGAAACTGGTGTGATTGACAGGTGACTGGCGATAAATAGCTGCACGGCGAATTACGCGACAGTAATAATCTGAGAAAGCAATTCAACTTCTCTTCCTGCTCAGGAAATCTGATTCTAGCAAGGTTTGTATTTCAGTCATTAGAGGCCTGAATTGTCCTTCAGCTCAAAAGGTATACAAGCGTCGCATTGTGTAACGGGGAGATTAAAGAACGCACATTATGCTCATACAAAGCCTACTGATATTACAGAATCTCAAAGACGGTGGAAATAAAGCGGTAGCATTGCAGAAGAAGCTACGACTGTACTCACTCTCTCTCTCATCTTCTACCGCTTATCCGAACTACCTCGGGTCACGGGGAGCCTGTGCCTATCTCAGGCGTCATCGGGCATCAAGGCAGGATACACCCTGGACCAACCCATCACAGGGCACACACACACACACTCTCATTCACTCACACAATCACACACTACGGACAATTTTCCAGAGATGCCAATCAACCTACCATGCATGTCTTTGGACCGGGGGAGGAAACCGGAGTACCTGGAGGAAACCCCCGAGGCACGGGGAGAACATGCAAACTCCACACACACAAGGCGGAGGCGGGAATCGAACCCCCAACCCTGGAGGTGTGAGGCGAACGTGCTAACCACTAAGTCAATGTGCCCCCCCCCTACGACTGGACTGCGACATTTAAACAGGCATTCAGACATTCCGGCCCTTTAAGACTCTGTCGAAAAAGAACCAGACTAACACACAATGGAAAAATCAAGAATTTGGAACAAACAGTTTGGTGTTTGCTGTGAGATAAGCGTAGCTGCCTAATTTGCTCGATATCCGCCTGACGTGAAACTGTGCCTAAGAGACAAAAGACGTGTATTTCTGTTTAGCTTACATACATTAGTATTAAGATCTAGTTCCATGGTGGTCTAAAGGCTAAAAATCCTGCGGTATCAACATACGCAGGAAGGGAAAAACCCAGCCGCTGCGGCCGCACAAGCCAGCGCCAGCCCCAAACATGGATAAAAATCAGAGGGTTGCATCAGTAGAAGATTCTGGGATAAAACCTGTACCAAATCAAATATGAGGAACAGATGATCAGCAGCATTTGTATACAGATCTGAACACTGACCTAAGCCTGATCTGACGATAACTGAAAGGAGAAGCGTACATGATACCGACAGACACATTTTGTAGCGTTTGTGTAAAATGATGGGATACAGAGTTTACGTTTGCACTGTATATCAAGTTAAAGGGTTTCTGCATTCAACACACAATGTACAAATAAACAAACAATCTAAACATCTTACTGGAATCACAGATCATCTGCTGAAGGATCTGACACGGATCTTGGATCTGGACACCTTAACACCATAAACATAGTACACTTGATCCCAACACTGGTCCTGCAGAACCCCCTGTCCTGCACATTTTAGGATATTTTAGTGCTCAAACACAATCACTTTGCATTAGTAAGCGGTGTGTGGTGACTAGTTGAGTCAGTGAAAACACTCAGATATGGAGGACAGGATTTGTTCTACCAGGTCCAGGGTTGGGAAACCTAGTTGGGACATCTACTAATGAGGCTGTGCACTTGTCTGTCGGGGCAGGGAGCGAGCAAACCCACTCACTCACACTCACACACACTCAGTCTCAGTGTCACACACAGTTTCACACACAGTTTCACACACAGTCAGTCTCACAGTCACACACAGTCTCACACAGTCAGTCTCACAGACACACACAGTCTCACACACAGTTTCACACACAGTCAGTCTCAAAATCATACACACAGTTTCACACACAGTCAGTCTCACAGTCACACAGTCTCACACACAGTCAGTCTCACAGTCACACACAGTCAGTCTCACAGTCACACACAGTCTCACACAAAGTTACACACACAGTCAGTCTCACAGTCACACACAGTCTCTCACAGTTTCACACAGTCTCTCAGTCTCCCACACAGTCTCTCACAGTATCACACACAGTTTCACAGTCTCAAACAGTTTCACACACAGTCAGTCTCACAGTCACACAGTTTCACACACAGTCAGTCTCACACACACACACACAGTCTCTCACAGTCTCACACACAGACACAGTCTCACACACAGACACAGTCTCACACACAGACACAGTCTCACACACAGACACAGTCTCACACACAGACACAGTCTCACACACAGACACAGTCTCACACACAGACACAGTCTCACACACAGACACAGTCTCACACACAGACACAGTCTCACAGTCTCTCACACAGACACAGTCTCACAGTCTCTCACACACAGTCTCACAGTCACACTCACACAGTCTCTCTCTCTCTCTCTCTCACACTCACACACACACACACACACACACACACACACACAGTCTCACAGTCACAAATAGTCTCTCTCTCTCTCTTACACAGTCTCACACAGTCTCTCACTGTGTCTCTCTCTCTCACACACACACACACACACACACACACACACAATGGGCTTGCTAGCTAGCACACTAATAATGGACTTAAATCTTGTGCACTTACCATATTACAAATGGAGGCGATATTTCTGACAGTCATTTAGTTCACAGGGCCCCTTGACGCCATCGTTATGAAATAAACATGACTGGAAATCCAGGAGCAGTGAATCTCGTGCAGCTTGGACCAAGAGGCCAACTGCAGTCGTTATGATGGAGCACTGACATGCAGCACAATTTATTCCTTACTGGAAACCATCAGAAAGTAGACAAAAATTCTTATCAATTCATTCTGATCTTTGTAAGTGGACCATGTTAAAATATAATGCGAAAGCACGTATAATAAACATCACGGCTTGCGGCAGGTAACTAGCTACAGCCAAGTCCATACCGACGAAGCCCCGCCCACTCTAACAGAGCTGCTGCGTTGATGTCAGAAAAAATGGGCGGGCTTTGACTTTGATCTACAGTCAGATCCACCAATCGGAACTAGAAATTAAATTTCTCGTCCCGCATTGTAACCAATGACAACAAACCAGGAAATGTTTTCGGGAAGAAATTTAAAAGACACCCGTATTACGTAGTCAGAAATTTAGAATCCGTCGCGGTACTAATTCCCTATGTATTATTTGTGTAACGCGACGAAAGTTTGCCTCTTTATAAAATGTAGAATAAGTAAACATGAACACAAACAGAAGACAGATATGTTGAACTTTTCCTACGTCGTCTGTATACCCGTATTGGCGCCACGGCCACCGTGCGCATGCGCATAACCCACAATTCATTACTTCCTCGTGTCTATGCTTCAGCGTGGTCTTTCTCGTCTCTGCTTTCGAAAGGTAAGGATGTGTTTCTGGTCGCTCGTGAGTTTTTGTTAGTAAAACGATGGATTCGTTCAAGTCATTGATCACGTTTTTGGTTACACGAAGCACGTGATGTGTGACGTGTTAATTCTGTGCCAGCTTTTTGAGGCCGACCACGTGTTTGGTGTAAATCCTCCTGCAGTGTAAACATAAAAATATGCCTTTACTACTAGTTTAATATTTACTCCTGAAGATGTTTCACACCTGGGGATTAAATCTGTTGCTCCTAGCACGTGTATGGAGATGTTGATCTTTTATTAACACGTGCCACAGATCCAGCTTGTGTTGCACGTGTTCTGACTATAATGTGATTAATTCCTCTTGATATTTAATGCATGGGACAAATGTATTATGTTTCATGCATGTAAGTCCCCTTTATTGCCCATTTAAGACTGTTTGTGTCTTAAATGATTAACACAGGGGGGAAGAAGAAATCTCTCAAAAAACCTGAAGTAAAGGCTGATTTTATTTTTTCCTTGCTTCGGATCCTGTCGGGAGAAACAGCCCTTTCTTTAAGCATTTCTTCATTTCTCATGCTTGGTCATGATGTCCTGATGTAAAAAAACACTGTCCTGTTCTCCACAGGAGCTGGAATGGAAATGAAGTGCTACATAAATGGAACATGGCTGATGTTAAAAGCACGTGGGTAAGCAGAATAGACATCCATAACCTTAATGGAATGGTTAAAAGCATGTAACTAGAGGTGTTCCTCCTTTGCTTTGCCCACTGGAGGCTGTCAGTGTCTCTAGTGGCCATAACAGGGGGAAACAGCAACCTCCTGCAGAAACATTGGGGTCAGAAGGCTTCTGCATGCGCCTGGATCCTGTGCAGGGAACAGATCTAAAACTGTCAAATCTTCCTTTAAGTAATTCTTTGCACATGGCATCAAGCAAGTTGTGAATAAAACGTATGCGTCGTCTCTGTTTAAAGCGGTTAAAGTGGGTGAAAATGAGTACCATGAGTACACTGTCCATAATCCCTCTCACTTTTGAGGTGGAAATTTGAATCAGCTTTAATACTAAGTTTAATTTAACCGTATTGTGTTAAAGAATAAAAAAACGTATCAACTTCAATGACAGCAGTTTATACATGTCATGTCATTGTCATGTCTGTGGTGAGCATGTGTAGTGTGTACACGTAACTTGTCGGTAATGCTAATACAAAGCCTGTACAAACAACTTTCACTTAAATATTAGATACATTTTAAAGACAGAAAAAGCATACACCATAGGTTATTATTAGGCTGCTGCTTATAATCAATGGTGCTAAAAATGCTGCAGCTTGTTATGCTAGTGTGCAGGGTTTATTTTTGCTGTGCAGGTCAGGAGGGCACAGGACTGGATGTTAGAACTGTTTTACTTGGGCTTAGTGGTATTTTTTTTCTGCCTCAAAGCTGAATCCTGTTTTATGAGATTCTCAGTATCTCGAATGAGTTGTTGAACGATGTTTCAGGGTTCCCACGTGTCCTGGAAAATTAATGACCAATGTTCCAGTCCTGGAAAACACATGGAAAATGAGAGAAAACATAAATTGTCCTGGAAAAAATCTTGTTGTCCTGGAAAATTATTAATTTTAAATATTCTTGATCATTTAAAGAACAGTTTACAACTGGTCAAAACGATTAACGTTAGTAACAACGCGCTCTGTTCAGGGACGCCGAGTTTTGACGGGTTTTTTGTTATGCTGTTTAATCTCGCTGTGACGGATGACGCCGTCTTGTGTTGGCGGTTTCAGGTGCTAGGAATGGTTTAAGTGCTCGAATGTTTTCAGCAAATGGTGACGAGTAAGCAGGTTATATTAACCTTGTTAATCTGAATATCATGTGCAAGGGAATGCACAGCAAACTAAAGCATGCATGATTGCATTGGCCTGAGAAAGGAAAGGGTATTAATTAGGGGTGTGCACGGATAGTCGAACATTCGAATATTCGGTCTGCTGTAATTATTCGATAAATAAAAATGCTATTCGAATTTCGCTATATTTTTGGCGCGGATGCAGCCGCCGCCACCAACGATGAAGAGGATGCGGCAATGCCAGCTCGTCGGAAAAGGCTGAGCCAGTTCTTCGGCGATGATTACAGAGAATCCAGCCGAGACGAGTGGGAATAGTTCTTGCTGGAGCCATGTATTCCACCAGATGAGGATCCCATTCAGTGGTGGAACGAAAACACGAAGCGCTTCACAAAACTTAGTCGCTTAGCACACCGTTACGTCTGTGCCGTCAGAGCGCGTTTTCTCCGCAGCCGGCCTTATTGTTAACAGACTAAGGAGCCGACTTTCCCACGATCATGTTGACATGCTTGTGTTCCTTAACAAGAACATGTAAAACAATAGAAAGAAAGCAAAAAAGATTTGCTGACAGTTTAAAAGTTTCAAAGTTAAATGTAGCCTTGGCTACGTTCTGTACAATAGCCTAATTGCTGCAGGCGGCTTTATTTACTTTTTTTTTTGCTTTTGATCTGTACTTTTTTGTTTGTTTGCACACATTGTTAAAGGTTTTCAGCTACAAAACACGATGTAGCGTAATGTTTAAGCTTATTGTGTATAAGCTTGTTCAAAAATGACGGAAATAATAAATGTTACTGAAGAATAACGTCTGTCTCATTAAACTTAATTTAAATAAACGAATATTCGTTTTTTGTGAGCTCAAATATTCGATGTGATATTTGCAGAAAACGCCCATCCCTAGTGGGAACCCTGTGTTTGTAGGATATCTGGGGAATGATTTATTTGTTTATTATATTATTATGAGCAGATGAATTGATCTTGATTGTTAAATTAAACCACACATGGTCAACTGTCTCAAATAATTGAGTGTACTATAATTAATTTCTGCTTGTTGGTGTTGAGTTGTGTGTTAATGCTTGCTTCTAGTTCTAATGGTTCTTAATGGTGTTCATTCCAGCCTGGACTTCCAGCCACCTGACTGAGGTTTTTCTGTGCTGAATCTGACGGTAAGCATTAAAGTCATGAATTTCTGTGTGTAATGTGATTTTCCTTCACAAGTTCGGTTTATAAAATAGAATAAGTTAATCTTTTAAATGTGATTTTATTACAGTGTCTTCACTTCAGTAGAAAAGCAGCTGGTTAGAAATAAGCACCAAACCTCAACAGGTGAGTGTCTTAGAACAATTTCTTTTTGTGAAATGTCACAGATTTGTATGTGTGTCTTATCCCCTTTATTGCCCATTTAAGACTGCTAGTGTCCTAAATGATTAACACAGGGGGGAAGAAGAAATCTCTCAAAAAACCTGAAGCAAGGGATGTTTGTCCTGGCTTCGGATCCTGTCGGGAGAAACAATCTTTACTCAAAACATTTATCATGTTTCATAAGAGAAAATATTTCCAAAGCTTATTTTTCTCACGCCTTGTCACTACAGGTTCAGATGTTCACAGGAGCCGAAAGGGAACACGCAAGCCGAACGAACACCAACGAAATGCCACGTTAAATATGGAGGTGTGCAAACTCAGAATGGTCTCTAAAATCGTTACCACCTTTTTGAGTCTAAAGGCAAAACTGAATAATGTTCAGTATTTTAGGCTTAAGTGTTTTTTTTTTTTTTTGTTTTTTTTTAGTAGTATATTATCCAAAAAGCTTTTAAAATGACAAACGTCTAATCATTTACTCAAGACTTCTATTGAGTGAATAACGGCATTGAACCTTTTCCTGCAAATCCTTGAATGAAGTTTGAGGTGCTTTTGTTGTTTATAGTTTTTCCTTTTATTTATTTATTTTAATGAAAGTTCTAGTTTTAGAGCGAGGTCAGAAAGCATGTAGACAGCTTGCTTTTTATTTAACTTGCTATTAATTAAAAAATAAAAATAAAAAAAGTGGCTCCTCCTATGTGTTGCCCACTGAAGGCTGGTTGTGTTTTTAGTGGCCATAACGGTGGGATACAGCAGCCTTTTGTAAAAACTGGGTCAAAGGGCTTCTGCATGCGCCTTTATCCTGTGCTAGAAACCAAGATCTTCCATCAACAGCCTCTTTCAGGCAGCAAATTGAACTTGGACAGCAAAAATTACGTATCATGATGTTGTAAAAATAATCCAAGTCCAATTCTGATGGCTCAATTTTTCCACGTCTCGTTCACTAGGTGCTGTGGCTGCGTCCTGACGTCCAGATCAGCAGGTCTACGTTCAGCACAGACGTGTTTTTTATCTGCTAGTACATTTAACGATTGATGTTGACTGCATTGTCTTTACCGATGTGTAAAAGTAGTCGTTAGATCTTTTCTGTAAAACAAATAAATGTGTAAAAGCCTGTATCTGTACTGTCCTGTATCATAATGTTAGTATGACTTCTCTAACTCAAAAACATTTATATAAAGTACTTCATAATGTAATGTGCTTTAGGATTGTGCTTTCTTTCCAAAGATATCTTTTGTGTTGGTTTTGTGCTGCTTTCGTGTACCGATTCAACGTTGGTTACGTGGTTTAGTCTGATGAATTTGACTTTCCTCTGAAATGAGAAGTCTGATTTAAAGATTTTTACATGTGCCTGTGTACGGTGAAATTCGCAAATAAAAATACAGATGGTACAAAAACAGCTTACAATGTAAGAGAACTCTTATTCAATAAAAACTATTTGTAACAACCGTTTCCGTAGTACATTTACACTTACAGCATTTGGCAGACGCCCTTATCCAGAGCGACTTACATTATCTCTTTTTTTTTTTTTTTATACAGCTGAGCAATTTAGGGTTAAGGGCCTTGCTTAGGGGCCTAACAGTGGCAGCTTGGGGGACCTGGGATCGAACTCGCAACCTTCCGATTGGTAGCCCAACACCTTAACCACTAGGCTACCACAGGCCACTGTAGTGCAAGTACACAAATAAAGCGACAATGTAATGTGTAAGATTTGTCAGAGCGTCCTAGTCCAGGTAACGTTCAGATATCCGGATTACTGATTAGACGGGGGCACGGTGGCTTAGTGGTTAGCACATTCACCTCACACCTTCAGGGTTAGGGGTTCGATTCCCGCCTCCTCCTTGTGTGTGTGGAGTTTGCATGTTCTCCCTGTGCCTCGGGGGTTTCCTCCCCTGGTCCAAAGACATGCATGGTATGTTGATTGGCATCTCTGGAAAATTGTCCTGTGAGTGAATGACACTGTTGGCACTCCATCCAGGGTGTATTCTGCCTTGATGCCCGATGACGCCTGAGATAGGCACAGGCTCCCCGTGACCCGAGGTAGTTCGGATGAGCGGTAGAAGATGAGTGAGAGAGAGAGAGAGAGTGATTAGACAGGACAAATTCAGAGGAAATGTTTTTCATTGACATTTTATAGCTAAACAGACTTCACAACATGGTATTTTTTTGATGCAGGAGTCTAAAAATTCATGCAGCTCTTACACACTGTGAAAAAGGGCTGTTTATTTATAAATTTCAAGAAATAATTTGTCTGCCTCATTCAGAACCTTCACAACTGAAATAAGACGAGGACAGATAATGGTTCCACTTTGTTTTTTTATGTGCAGTTCCTGGGTTTTTTTTATTTTTTATTTTTTTATAGAAACTATTTTTTATTACTTTTTGTAATAATGTTCATCCAGAGAAATGTTTGAGTGAGAAAATATGGTCAGTACATGTTTGGTAGAAAATGTCACACACGTTCGAGTTTAAAAATGTGTGGTTGCAGGGAGATAAACACCGTGTCTGAACCGCAACTCTCCTCCAGAGGATCGTTGATCAAAATAAAACGAACTTGTTGAACAGAACTTCTGTGGCTCAGTGAACTGAATGGAAGCAGATTCAGCTGGATTGAAATTTGAAATGTAATGCTGGCTTGTACGAGATCTGACACTGGAAGCTTCAGACACATGGCTCTGTTTACAAGGCATATCTGATTCACAGATGAACGTCTAAGACGGTATGTTCAGCTAGCGATTATGCTGTTGGGTGAATCTTGCTGACTTTTCTAAATATAGTTCCGACCAAATGATCCAAGACGACCTAACCAGGAGAATTTTAAGCGTTGTTCAAAAGGAAGAAGTCCTGAAGCATCTTAACAACAGAAAAGACTATGGGTCCTGTTTATTTCTACATGTTTGTGTAACTGACCAAATATGTTCTGCTAGTTGTACAAGATTTAATACAAACGCTGTTTTTCTTTGTATTCGTACACACGTGCTCATTTGCATTTAGTGACGCCCACAAAACTCCATACAAAGTAAAAAGCTAGGAGCATGAAATGAATAATCAGAGTAAAGTCTAAACCTTTTGACACGTATATGCTAATAAAATTATTTCACAATAATTAATATTAATTGAGAGTTGAAGCGAGGGGGGCACGGTGGCTTAGTGGTTAGCACGTTCGCCTCACACCTCCAGGGTTGGGGGTTCGATTCCCACCTCCGCCTTGTGTGTGTGGAGTTTGCATGTTCTCCCCGTGCCTCGGGGGTTTCCTCCGGGTACTCCGGTTTCCTCCCCCGGTCCAAAGACATGCATGGTAGGTTGATTGGCATCTCTGGAAAATTGTCTGTAGTGTGTGATTGCGTGAGTGAATGAGAGTGTGTGTGTGTGTGCCCTGCGATGGGTTGGCACTCCGTCCAGGGTGTATCCTGCCTTGATGCCCGATGACGCCTGAGATAGGCACAGGCTCCCCGTGACCCGAGGTAGTTCGGATAAGCGGTAGAAAATGAATGTATGAATGAATGAGAGTTGAAGCCAGTCCTGTATTTCTTTGGTCATAACTAACTAAAGAAATCCAATACAGAATAATTTTATTTATCTTCATTTCCAGGTTTATATCTAAAGTCGATCAAGTCAAGGTTTACAGTCGAGGTTTAATCTCTTCATACCTCAGGAGTGGATCAGGATTTCATGAATAACACAGTTCTTGTGTAAATGCTCATATGAGTGATTTTCAAATAAATACATTGGTATTGTGTATCCACACGATTTTCTGAATGGCAGATACAATAATGCCACTCTGATTCCTCACTGGACCTCATCATGGTCACTGCAGATGTTTCTACACCTGGACACCCTGGACACACAGTCTGGTTCCTCTCAAAGGTTCTTCCTCATATCTTCTCAGGGAGGGTGGTTTTTCCTCACCAACGTCACCTCTGACTACTCATTAGGGATCAATTTAAAATGTTTATATTCTGAATGCATATAATTCTGTAAAGCTGCTTTGTGATCATTTCCACCCCGCTATACAAATAATAATTTCATTGAAATTGAGTCAAAATAAAAAAAAAAGGAGACATTTTTTATACATTTTGATGCATTGGTTGGAAAAAAGTACTGGGCATGTATTCACATTGTTCCTTTTTTATTTATTTATTTATTTGTTTGTTTATTTTTAGGCATGGCTACCTGCACAGTCACCGAGCTCCAACTGTTCATTTCACTTAGTCCTGGAATACAGTACAGTTGAAGCCAAAAATGTACATAGACCCGAGCACAAGACTTTCAAACTCAACTTTTCACAGCTCTACACATTTTATGTTACTGTACGTTCCTTGTGTTAAGTCAGTTAATTAACACATTATCTACTTTATTTCCACACACTGGCATTTCATTTCATAACTAGATTTGTAAAGTTCGTTGCGACAAACTTTGATGTTGGCTTTGACGATGCAAGTGTTCGCAAAGGCCGGTGCTTTTTGGAGGCGAGTGGATATAAGGGTCAATGTTACTTTTGGAGGCAAGTGGACAGAAAGATAAGGTGCCAAAACATTTGGAGGCAAGTGGAGACGAGCATGTGACGTCATCCGAATTCTCCTGAGGAAGTTCCCCTCATTGGGCTGAGTGTTTTGATATGTCACATGCCCATGTTGTGCAAAATTTTTTATTTTCATGTGACATCACGTGACATCACGTGACGTCATCAGAATACACGTGAGGAAGTTCCCCTCATTGTTCTGAGTGTTTTGATATGTCACATGTCCATGTTGTAAAAAGTTTTTTGATTTTGCATATTTTGGGGGCGGGGCTGCGGCAAAACCGGAAGTCCAGTCGGTACACCAATTTAAACCTTTGTTCAGAGTATCACCCTAAAGGAGCTGGTCGAGTTTGGTGTAGATCGTTCGAAAGCTTGCCGAGTTATAAACCTCCAAAGTTTATAATGGGAGTCTATGGGGAAAAAGGCCATTTTGAGACCCGGTACCTGAAGTACTGGTACTCGGATCGCTTAGAAAAGTAATAGCAACAAACTTCAGACCAGGGTTTACAACATATCCGAATTTGGTGCATGTGGCTCGAAAGCCCTAGGCCGCATTAAATTTTATAAATTTTTGTCTAAGCTGAAATAGGAAAACAGAATGTTGGCTTCTACAAAGCCAAAATAATAATAGCTACAATTTGTTTTGCGGTTTTTATTTCTGTAAAAATGTTTAGTAGGTAAAAAGTTTACATTCATCTTATTTTTGGTGTATTTGGTGGTGTTGCCTTTTAATTGTTTGAGCTTGAATAAAATGTTAAAAGTCACCTTCTAGAAGCTTCTCACCGTGCTTCCTTCTGACAGAAGTGGTGTAACTTGGTCAGGTTTGTGAGCCTCCTCGTTTAGACACGATTCTACACTCACTCACTCATCTTCTACCGCTTATCCGAACGAGTCACGGGTCACGAGGAGTCTGTGCTTATCTCAGGCGTCATCGGGCATCAAGGCAGGATACACCCTGGACGGAGTGCCAACCCATCACAGGGCACACACACACTCTCATTCACTCACACAATCACACACTACGGACAATTTTCCAGAGATGCCAATCAACCTACCATGCATGTCTTTGGACCGGGGGAGGAAACCGGAGTACCCGGAGGAAACCCCCGAGTCATGGGGAGAACATGCAAACTCCACACACACAAGGTGGAGGGGGGAATCGAACCCCCAACCCTGGAGGTGTGAAGCGAACGTGCTAACCACTAAGCCACCGTGCCCCCCAACAAATGATTAAAGACTAATCAATTTACTAATTGAATTCACTATATGGGAATTCCAATGGGTCAAAAGTGTACATACACCACACTGACTGTCTCTTTAAACAATTTATAAGATTCCAGAAATTTTGGTCATGCATTTTGCAGCTTCTGATTGGTCCTTTTGATGATGCTTGATCACAGTCTTCCAGTTGGACAATGATCCTAAGCGAACCTTTAAAGTTGTAACAAAATAGCTTAAGGACAAAAAAGTGTCTCAATCGGCTCTCTAGTTCCCTAAGTGCCCGGTGGACTCGAGTTAGGACTCTGGTATAAGGACACAGTGACTGTAAAACCCAAACATATCAAATATTTCAGTTGTATACATCATATAAACGTGTTAACTTAGTCACACGTGTTTCTGCCATGATCATTCAAACAGGATTGTAGGCTAGGGGATTTTTTTAAATGATTAAACCTTTTGTAGAACATCAAATCGCTAACATAAGAAGAGTTACGACAATGCTAATTTAAGCTAAGCTACTTACATCTCTACAACGACGTCATTTACAGTAAAGGAACATTGCGAGCATTGATGCTGTCTGGTTTTTGTGGTGCACTCTGGGAATTTTTTGGAACCAAACATGGCTTTTCAGATTGAGAGTGACAGAACTTAAATTGCCCTTAAACCTCCTGCCCTAACTAGTGGCCTAGGAAGCCGATTGAGACGCAGCCTGTGTGAAAGTACTGACCTGACGCTCATAGAAAATTTATATACAAGCAGAAATAAAATCCTCTTAGAATCCCGTGTGTAGGCCTCCAAACATTCTTCATCTGTATTACAGACACTAAGAGCATGTATTATTTATTCACTGCCTTTCTTTTTTTTTCTTCTTCTTCAAATGCACATGAACTTCACCTCTCACTGACTTTCTCCCTCTCACACTGACTATTCTTTTGAAGTGTGTCAGTAGACATCTGTGTAAAACACCGTCTGACCTTTCTCAGGTTAAGCGAAGAACAAAGAGATGAATTACGGAGTGTTTTCCCCAATTCCTTTTTGAAAAACCGAGAATTCATCTCCCTCACAGAGAGAGAGAGTGTTGTGAGTGAACGCAGGTCACATGGAGAAGTTCCACGTTTCGTTTGAAGCTTTCAGCTCCGTTACCGTCTTCCTGCAGACTTAACGTTGTTTTGCTCCAGTACAATGCAGGCCTCTGGACCAATTCCTTTGCGTTTGCTCCCAAAACACACAGCTGCTTGGATGTAGACCAGATGCACTTTTACAAAAGCGACTTCACAGTAATTTTCACACGAGGCTAATGATACGTCTGAGCACTGGTTCGTCTAAATAGATTGCTGAATGATGCAATCTAGAAAATATGTCTGTGGCATTTTATTAAAATAAATCTAAGCAAAGATTATTTAAATAACTTTATACTACAGTGCTGTCAAGTGTGGATTCATTTTCTCTAAAGGTTTTGAAGTTTATATCAACGTTATGTATATCGTTCTTATAGCAACCGTTATTACACGGGATCTTGTACGGTCCTGATGCCCACGTTATCCCAAGACTAACATGTCCAAGACTAAGACTATATTCAATTCAATTTTCAATTCAAGTTTATTTTTCGTATAGCGCTTTGTACAATTGACATTGTCTCAAAGCAGCTTTACACAAAATAAACATCCCATAAACAAAAAGGTTAATATAAAGATTACTCTCACTCACTCACTCACTCATTTTCTACCACTTATCCGAACTACCTCGGGTCACGGGGAGCCTGTGCCTATCTCAGGCGTCATCGGGCATCAAGGCAGGATACACCCTGGACGGAGTGCCAGCCCATCGCAGGGCACACACACACTCTCATTCACTCACTCACGCACTCACACACTAGGGACAATTTTCCAGAGATGCCAATCAACCTACCATGCATGTCTTTGGACCGGGGGGAGGAAACCGGAGTACCTGGAGGAAACCCCCGAGGCACGGGGAGAACATGCAAACTCCACACACACAAGGCGGAGGCGGGAATCTAACCCCGACCCTGGAGGTGTGAGGCGAACGTGCTAACCACTAAGCCACCGTGCCCCCTCCAATTCACTTATAAAGATTATTAATTGCACTTAATATAAAATACGCTTATTATTTGGAATTTTAAACAGTTCAATTCGAATGTGGAAGTAATGACTGATGATTAATCACTCATGTTCAGCAATGTGAGTATTCTGGTTAGGGTCACGTTGGATCTGGATTTGCTCGACATCCTGCAAAGCGGGAACACATCCCTGATTAGACACCTGTTCATCATTTTCTTGCTGTATTTCTTCTGATTTAGTGACCCAGGATTAGGGTATATTCACTGATAGAGACTTCAAAGCACTTCTATAAGTCAGTCTGGATAAGAGCATCTGCCAAAATCAGTACATGTAAATGTCATCACAGTGTACACACACACACACACACACACACATTCCCACTTAGGGGAAATTTAAACTATATG
>NC_083462.1:31843861-31868861 GCF_030014155.1 Tachysurus vachellii | reverse complement strand
CCAGTTCTTCAAAGCTCTTCACCTTAAATTACCTGAATTCATCTTCTTTTGGCTTTGTACTACAGAATGCACTGTATAATTGTGCTTTCTACACATTACACCTCCTAATCCGAAGCAAATCCTGAGGTAACGTATAACACAAATGAAAAGAAAAGGGGCTACTCTGCCCTACTTTCCCTGAGCTCTGTTCTCTCCTTGTATCAAGTCATGATCTTGGATGTGCGATTCTTATCTGTAATGCTTTTAAAAAAGCAGTATTTCATTGCATCTTATCAGCCAAATGAACAGACCCTAACGCAGTCGAGTAGCGTGTTAGAGCATGGCTATGTCAGGACTAAGGTTAGGAATCGCTATTTATTTATTTTCACAACGTAAAAAATTATGAATATTATTTTTATTATTATTACTACAAGCCCAGAACCGTTACTGAAAACTGAATGCGTGATAAAATATTCCAATTTTTCATATACAGGAAAACACAATATATTTAATAACATATACACGCACAGCCGATCAGTTACATCCTACTCAAGCTTCCACTAGATATTGGAGTGTGTGTTTCTGTGGGGATTAGTGATCATTCAGCTACAAGAGCGTTAGTGAGATCAGACACTAGATGTTGGAGTGTGTGTGTGGATTAGTGATCATTCAGCTACAAGAGCGTTAGTGAGATCAGACACTAGATGTTGGAGTGTGTGTGTGGATTAGTGATCATTCAGCTACAGGAGCATTAGTGAGATCAGACACTAGATGTTGGAGTGTGTGTGTGGATTAGTGATCATTCAGCTACAAGAGCGTTAGTGAGATCAGACACTAGATGTTGGAGTGTGTGTGTGGATTAGTGATCATTCAGCTACAGGAGCATTAGTGAGATCAGACACTGATGTTGGAGTGTGTGTGTGTGGATTAGTGATCATTCAGCTACAGGAGCATTAGTGAGATCAGACACTGATGTTGGAGTGTGTGTGTGTGGGGATTAGTGATCATTCAGCTACAAGAGCGTTAGTGAGATCAGACACTAGATGTTGGAGTGTGTCTGTGGGGATTAGTGATCATTCAGCTACAAGAGCATTAGTGAGATCAGACACTAGGTGTTGGAGTGTGTGTGTGTGGATTAGTGATCATTCAGCTACAGGAGCATTAGTGAGATCAGACACTGATGTTGGAGTGTGTGTGTGTGGGGATTAGTGATCATTCAGCTACAAGAGCATTAGTGAGATCAGACACTAGATGTTGGAGTGTGTGTGTGTGGGGATTAGTGATCATTCAGCTACAAGAGCATTAGTGAGATCAGACACTGATGTTGGAGTGTGTGTGTGGATTAGTGATCATTCAGCTACAGGAGCATTAGTGAGATCAGACACTGATGTTGGAGTGTGTGTGTGTGGGGATTAGTGATCATTCAGCTACAAGAGCGTTAGTGAGATCAGACACTAGATGTTGGAGTGTGTCTGTGGGGATTAGTGATCATTCAGCTACAAGAGCATTAGTGAGATCAGACACTAGATGTTGGAGTGTGTGTGTGTGGATTAGTGATCATTCAGCTACAGGAGCATTAGTGAGATCAGACACTGATGTTGGAGTGTGTGTGTGGGGATTAGTGATCATTCAGCTACAAGAGCATTAGTGAGATCAGACACTAGATGTTGGAGTGTGTGTGTGGGGATTAGTGATCATTCAGCTACAAGAGCATTAGTGAGATCAGACACTGATGTTGGAGTGTGTCTGTGGGGATTAGTGATCATTCAGCTACAAGAGCATTAGTGAGATCAGACACTAGATGTTGGAGTGTGTGTGTGGATTAGTGATCATTCAGCTACAGGAGCATTAGTGAGATCAGACACTGATGTTGGAGTGTGTGTGTGGGGGGATTAGTGATCATTCAGCTACAAGAGCATTAGTGAGATCAGACACTAGATGTTGGAGAGTGTGTGTGTGGGGATTAGTGATCATTCAGCTACAAGAGCATTAGTGAGATCAGACACTGATGTTGGAGTGTGTGTGTGGATTAGTGATCATTCAGCTACAAGAGCGTTAGTGAGATCAGACACTGATGTTGGAGTGTGTGTGTGTGGGGATTAGTGATCATTCAGCTACAAGAGCATTAGTGAGATCAGACACTGATGTTGGAGTGTGTGTGTGGATTAGTGATCATTCAGCTACAAGAGTGTTAGTGAGATCAGACACTGATGTTGGAGTGTGTGTGTGTGGGGATTAGTGATCATTCAGCTACAAGAGCGTTAGTGAGATCAGACACTGATGTTGGAGTGTGTGTGTGGGGATTAGTGATCATTCAGCTACAGGAGCGTTAGTGAGATCAGACACTGATGTTGGAGTGTGTCTGTGGGGATTAGTGATCATTCAGCTACAAGAGCATTAGTGAGATCAGACACTGATGTTGGAGTGTGTGTGTGGGGATTAGTGATCATTCAGCTACAAGAGCATTAGTGAGATCAGACACTGATGTTGGAGTGTGTCTGTGGGGATTAGTGATCATTCAGCTACAAGAGCATTAGTGAGATCAGACACTGATGTTGGAGTGTGTGTGTGGGATTAGTGATCATTCAGCTACAAGAGCATTAGTGAGATCAGACACTGATGTTGGAGTGTGTCTGTGGGGATTAGTGATCATTCAGCTACAAGAGCATTAGTGAGATCAGACACTGATGTTGGAGTGTGTCTGTTAGGATTAGTGATCATTCAGCTACAAGAGCATTAGTGAGATCAGACACTGATGTTGGAGTGTGTGTGTGGGGATTAGTGATCATTCAGCTACAAGAGCATTAGTGAGATCAGACACTGATGTTGGAGTGTGTCTGTGGGGATTAGTGATCATTCAGCTACAGGAGCGTTAGTGAGATCAGACACTGATGTTGGAGTGTGTCTGTGGGGATTAGTGATCATTCAGCTACAAGAGCGTTAGTGAGATCAGACACTGATGTTGGAGTGTGTCTGTGGGGATTAGTGATCATTCAGCTACAAGAGCGTTAGTGAGATCAGACACTGATGTTGGAGTGTGTGTGTGGGGATTAGTGATCATTCAGCTACAAGAGCATTAGTGAGATCAGACACTGATGTTGGAGTGTGTAAGAGTGAGGAGGTCTGGGGTTCAGTCGGTGTTCCAGTTCATCACAAAGGTGTTCAGTGGGGTTGAGTCCATGTCAGAGCTCTGTGCAGGACACTCGAGTTCTTCCACTCTAACCTCAACACACCATGTCTTTATGGAGCTCTGTGCTTTGTGCACAGGGGCTTTGTCATGGTTCCTCCTAGCAATTATCAAAACTTATTAGTTCCAGTGAAGGACAACTGTAATGCTTCAGCATATAAAAACAAGCAAAAAGACCTCAGATTTTGGTTCTTGGCTGCTGGAATGGAACCCAATGTGGCTTTCTGCTATTGAAGCTGCTCCATCTCATGGTTTGATGTTTTGTGCATTGTGACATGCTTTTTTGCTCAGTTTTAAACATCGATTATTTGAGTTTCTATATACTTCTTGTTGTCATCTCATAAACAAGGTGTTTCCACGCATAAAACTGTTGCTCAGTCGCTGTATTTTGTTTTTTGCACCACTCTGTCTAAACTCTAGAGACTGTTGTGAAAATCCCAGATCAGCAGTTTTAAAATACTCAAATTAGCACATCTGGTATCAACAATCATGCATTCTTAAAATAGCTGAAATTTTATTTTTCCCCCTCATTCTGATGGCTGATTACTTTGCTTGCAGCGCTGACACATGATTGTATAATTATATAATCACATGAATAAGTAGGTTTACATGTGTTCCTAATATACGAGTAAGTGTACACTGGAAAATATATCGACGGGGCATGTTTCTGTACTCCTTAAGTGGAAGCAGCACTGTAGCCGATCTACTCCGCCAAGACCAAACCTACCTACATTCAATTCCGATCAATAACCATTCGTTCCAGGAGTTGTCATAATGAAAACCTCTTAATGTTCCTCCTCCAGCATAATAAACAGCCACTGGACCTCCAGCTGCTCATGTGGTTCTCTTTCGCTTGTACTCAATGATGTCTCCATTGTCAATGATGATAAGAAATAAATATATCAATAATGATATCCAGAGAACTTCTGAAGCAGTTGTTTTTGAACTCAGCTGTGTAAAAGGAAGCCAGAACTTTTCCCTGAGGAGCCCAATGTTGCCAATATCTCCAGTACAATATGCCGAAACGTATTTATTCTTGATAGAAAGTTTACAATGTAGAATAAGCTGAACAGAATGTAATTAAAGGCAATGGAAATAGCTGAAAGGCCCATTATAAGAACCAGAACAATGCAGGTCCTGTTAATAAAACTTAATAAACAAATCTACATCGTTAGCAATGTCTTTGAATAAGTTTGCCTTTCTAATTTTTGTCCTGAATTGAAATTGATTTCTTTTGCACTTCTCCCTGAAACATAATTCTGTCAGGACCTGAATATCTTTTTTTCTTTGTATCTTTATATAATTGAATATTTATTCTTCTTCACTTCATTATACAGTTATTAGGACAGCAGCACATTATATTTGTCATAATAGTTATTATCCAGGGGGTCACGGTGGCTTAGTGGTTAGCACGTTCGCCTCACACCTCCAGGGTTGGGTGTTCGATTCCCGCCTCCGCCTTGTGTGTGTGGAGTTTGCATGTTCTCCCCGTGCCTCGGGGGTTTCCTCCGGGTACTCCGGTTTCCTCCCCCGGTCCAAAGACATGCATGGTAGGTTGATTGGCATCTCTGGAAAATTGTCCGTCCGTAGTGTGTGAGTGCGTGAGTGAATGAGAGTGTGTGTGTGTGCCCTGCGATGGGTTGGCACTCCGTCCAGGGTGTATCCTGCCTTGATGCCCGATGACGCCTGAGATAGGCACAGGCTCCCCGTGACCCGAGGTAGTTCGGATAAGCGGTAGAAGATGAGAGAGTGAGTGTACTGTACAGAGTTATTTTCCACACATCTGTGTAATCCTTCGGTCTTTTTATGTTTTCGGTTGTATGTTTATATTTTTCTTATGTCTATTCATCTTATTGGGTCTTTTATCCGATTCTTCCCTTCTGGAAAGTAGATTTATATGATATGTATGGGATGAACCAGACTCTGATCAGATCTGAGCTGCCTGTAGAGAGGCTGAACAACAAAAACAACAAAGTACATGCTTATTTTCTCTTGAATGGGTTTTGAATGAATATGCAATTAGAGTGGCTTAGAATAGATTTTCTCTGTTGTTGCTCAAACAAATGCTACAGGGTACAAATTGGCTCCACTTTAGAGAGAGTTATACAGGTCTGGGTAGAAGTTTTTTTTCTATGATTGATGGTGAATTTCTTTATTTTTAAAGCCCTGAAATTCCTACAGTATGCATTTGCCATTAGCTTTTCTCACAAGTAAAGGAAAAGGATGAGGATTTGTTTGCTGAACATGTTCCTGTCCATGAATTTTGGTGCCACACTGGTTTCCAGCATAAATGAGAATAAATCTCTTCATAGCTTTTACACTGCTTCTCTCTCTCCAGGATATGCCTTCAATTTCTGGCTATTTCTCATCCAGCAAATTACTTCCCATTCTCAGGGTCTCATTAAGGTAATGCATGGCTCACAGCGGAACTATGTACGAAGCACACTGTAAATCTCTGCCACTTTATGAAAATGATTACACAAAGTGTCTATTGACTCCTATTACACAATTAAGGATTGGCAAAACAAGACAGATACGAAAAGAGCCAGTATTCTTACGGTTTGAAGTTTGTCTCATATTGCAGGATGTTTATTAGTCTCTCTGGCCTTTTAATATGTTGTCATGTTTACCTGTGACAAGAACATATATGTATTTCTTTTTCTATTTTTCTCTATTATGCTGAATCTATTTGGAATTCAGTCTTTTGTCGTTCCAAGTATCAAATTCAACTAGATTTGTAAAGTTCGTTGCGACAAACTTTGATGTTGGCTTTGAAGAGGCAAGTATTCGCAAAGGCCGGTGCTTTTTGGAGGCGAGTGGACATAAGGGTCAGTGTTAATTTTGGAGGCAAGTGGACAGAAAGATAGGGTGCCAAAACATTTGGAGGTAAGTGGAGACGAGCATGTGACGTCATCCGAATACTCCTGAGGAAGTTCCCCTCATTGGGCTGAGTGTTTTGATATATCACATGCCCATGTTGTGCAAATTTTTTTTATTTTCACATGACATCACGTGACATCACGTGACGTCATCAGAATACACGTGAGGAAGTTCCCCTTACTGTTCTGAGTGTTTTGATATGTCACATGTTCATGTTGTAAAAAGTTTTTTGATTTTGCATATTTTGGGTGCGGGGCTGCGGCCCAACCAGAAGGCCAGTCGGTACACCAATTTAAACCTTTGTTCAGAGTATCACCCTAAAGGATCTGGCTGAGTTTGGTGTAGATAGTTCGAAAGCTTGGAAGTCTATGGGAAAAAGGGACAATTTGAGACCCGGTACCGGAAGTACCGTTACTCGGATCGCTTAGAAATGTAATAGCAACAAACTTCAGACCAGGGACTACAACATATCCGAATTTGGTGCATGTGGCTCGAAAGCCCTAGGCCGCATTAAATTTTATATATTTTTGTCTAAGCTTAAATAGGAAAACAGAATGTTGGCTTCTACAAATAAAAACATTGTGGTGTTGAGCATCACCAGGACATTTTGTTAAACTTGCAGTGAACTCACTACATACTGTATTATTTGCGATAATTACCAATATCATACAGCTACCTGTAACGCTGCTAATATCTGGGTAAAATGACCTTGCCAAAAAAAGTCACCCCAGAGGCCACCAAAGCATGCAAGTGAGTTTATCACCAGAACAGTTCTCCCTCTCGTTTTTGCTGATGAGATCACGATCAGATAGGCAGCATTTACAAAGGCATTTATCTTGAATAGCCTGGTAAGGGTGGGCCACACTGCTCCCCAGCCAGTAAGGGAGGATTGGGAGCTGATCTCTCAAGCCAACACATTTATAAGAACAGTACTGAACGTCCAGCGTTCTAGAGCCTACAGCGTCCCTTTCGCTGACATGAGGACATGTCTCTGTTCCAGGCATTCAGGGTCTAGCTGTGAGCTGATAACCTACTTCCACAAAGCTCATAGTCTGTCGTCAACATTCTTATCATCCTCGACATGAGCCAGTACCATACATAACAGTCTGGCTGAATCTGATTGGCAAGCAAAATACAGTAATTTCTGCCTGCCACTTATTGAAAGAGTGGCTAGTTTTCTCTGTGAATCTAGTTTGTGGAACTGTCAGGACTGTTTCCATGTTAAAAAGCTTTTTACTGAGTCCCCAGTGAGAGAGTTCCAGAATGCTGCAGCGCTCATGAAGAAAGTGGACATGTCCTGAATGGCCTGCTCCCAGGAGGGAGCAAATATAACCATGTCATTGAATCATGACAGTATGTCCTCAGGTTCCTGGCCACTGGGGAAACCAAGCTGCTTTCATACACCTCAGAAACAACCCTTGATTCTTGAGAAAGGATTAAGTTTAGACTAATTTTAATGTTTGTCCTTGCAAAACTTTAAAAGCATCTGTTTTTTTGGGAGACTGGAAAATTAAAACCTCCATGGTTTCACAGCTTTAACATACAGAATTGGAAGGATTTTTAGGCCCCTCAAATCTTGAAATAAACAAACAAATATTGTCCATTTATAAACACAGACAAATGTTCAGTGTCTCTGTTTCTATCGCACCTCTGTCCAACTGAGAAGGACATTTTTAGAGGCCAATTTCCAACTTTGCTGGGGGACCTAAAGCTGGATTTTAAAGAACTGTTTTTTGTATCCCTGCAATAATGTCATGAGGACATACTGATATGATGTAGTTATATACATCTATATCTCACCCTTTATGCCCCTTTTCCACCGAGGCAGTTCGAGTGCTGGTTCGGAGCCAGAGCCTAATTTAGAACCAGTTCTTTCTGTTTCTACAGCCAAAACACCAGCTCTGAACCAGGAAAAGTGGTTCTTAAGTAGCACCAAAAGGTTGCTGGTCTAGACTTAAGAACCGCTTGTGTCAGGGGCTGTGGGCGGAGCTACTGTTAGCGCATTTGATAATGTACCTTAAGTATACTAATGTTTAATACACTTTTACTTTACCGCGATATGATCAATTATCAACACACATGATAGTAGGTAGCTACATGCTAAGGCTAACTTTTTTCTGTGTTAATTATAAAATAACGTTATGTACTTTATCGATTACAACCTCCGTTTATACAGATTACATGGAGCTGCACGTACACGTTTTATTCGCCGCGTTTGGATGCCAATGTATGTTCGCAAAGCCATGAGCATTAACAGTAAAGCAACATCCGCCATTGTTGATGTATTTCTGTTTGCCGCTGCTGCGCTAAAGTTGCTGGGACACGTGAGACGTATACAGTGACGTCAGACTCGGCGCTGTGATGGCTCTCTAGCCGGTGGAAAGGCAAACCGGTTCTTAGAAGGTTCGCCAGTGGAACCAACTTTGAACCAGCACCAGTGCTAGCTCTGAACCAGCACCCGGTTCTTTTTGGTGGAAAAGAGGCATTAGATATAGAGTGATGTTTAGGACCTACAACAAAAGATGGACAGGTGGCGCTCAGTCACTGGCTTTGGGCCTGACGGTTTGAGTCTTCTTGCTTGTGTGAGGAAAATGCTTAGTATGAAATCAATAGTCTTCTCTAACTGACTTTTATGGAAACAGGTCCATAAACCAACCATGGCACACAGTTCTGATTTCGCGTGGTTCATTGCATGTGCCTGCCAGATCTGATTCGATCCACACCTGGTACCATATGTAAACGAGGTTGGTGGAGAGTCACTCCATGTCCTGTTAATAACAATCAGCTCCCTCACAGAAGGATCAACATCTGCACTCTGGAACAATTGCTCCAAAGCTAGCTGTAAAACACTTCACATAATGCCAGTGCGTGGTCATCGGTGTATCACCATTCAGCTACTAGGTTGTGTGCATGTAGATCTAGTGATTTTTCTGGTGAGACCACCAGCAAGGCATCAAAGCAAGGCATGAGGTCCAGTCTGACCTGGCTCAGTCCTTTCAGTTGGTGCACTTAAGCTGTCTGCTCAAGTCTTCGTTTAAAGCTCTCAGAAAAGGGTTTCAAGTGTTGCTGCTGATGGACACGGCAGTTCTCACTACTAGATCATTACCAGCTGGGAAGAATCTCACAAGTGCTACTTAGAAATAGTGTTCACTTGCTTGCCCAATGAGCATCAGGGCATGAGACTAATCATTAGATTATAATGAGGGCGGTGTTTAAGGACTTCAGTCTCTGACTTTGCAGTCTCAGATCCTGACTCACTGATTTCCATTGAGCCATGTCTGTTTAGAAACTGAGACAGATTGCTTTCAGGACTTCTTGTAATGTTTATCTGTCTTGAGTCCATTTAGACCAGCTGAATTCTCTGCAGGAATTTTAGATCAAGCAAAGACAAATTGTAACTCTACCTATAATCCTTGTTTGACTTTCTTTTCACACACACTAAAGGCACATCATAAACATGTCTACATTATTGGACGATTGAATTCTGAGTGTTTAAACGTCTAATATTCTCAAACTATTTCAAAACTATTTCTCGTAAAGACTGCTTTGTCATTACAAGACAAAAATCATTCGAAAAGTTGGTGCTTTAATAAATAGTTTTAAATAGATAATTAATAACTTAGTTTTAAACATTAAAAATGTAATTCTATGTTTCTATTCTTCTGTAAAGCTGCTTTGAAACAATGTCCTCGGTGCGATGAAGATCTCGGACCTCCACTCAGATGAGACCGACTCAGATGTGAGAATCCTGAGACATCTACAGATCTACCAGCTCCAGTTGGACTCTGTGATACTAAGAGGAGATCTGAACTCCATGTGATCCCTACACCAATACAACATTTATCAGACTGTATATTTATAATCACACCATCTAGTGTCACACATATGAGGATGAGGTTCCCCTTTGAGTCTGGTTCCTCTCAAGGTTTCTTCCTTTACCAATCTAAGGGAGTTTTTCCTTGCCACTGCTGCCTGAGTCACCTCAGACTTGCTCATTGGGGATAAATACATATACATACATACATACATACATACATACATACATACATACATACATACATACATACATACATACATACACACACACATACATACACACCGTGAACTATATATATCTTGAATTTTTATTATATTCATTCTTTATACTTCTCCTTATGTTTATCTTCTGCTCTATGTTTATGTTCTGTAAAGCTGCTTTGAGACAATGTCCACTGTAAAAAGCGCTATACAAATAAACTTGAATTGAATTGAATTGTCCTTGTACATACAAAAGAGTGTGTGTACTTGACACACACTCTTTCACACTTAAGGGAAACCTACTGTACCTTTAACTTTTTTCTATCTATTTTTATAGTTTTTCTATCTATTTTTTATTAACTATTTTTATTAACTATTATCTATTTTATTTAGTATCATATGTGCAGGATCAGTGAACTGGTTAGTCTGAATGAACATCTCTTCCTTTTATTACTTTAATGCAATTACATTCTGTTTATCAATGTTGTAACTTGGTTATAGATAGATAGATAGATAGATAGATAGATAGATAGATAGATAGATAGATAGATAGATAGATAGATAGATAGATAGATAGATAAAAACTACCAACCACTGAATCCTAAAATTTATTTGTCTGAACAATCGTGTGTCTCTTTAACTCCCACACGGGAAAGATCTGAACATCAAAACTCTTCTAAAAAGCTTACAGCAGATTTAAACCTGCTACATAGTTCATCTAAATGATGCTAATTTCCACCAATTACCTACATCTATTAACATTCTTATACATTTAAAAAAAAAGGTGTTTTCTTGGTTGGTTTGCCCTTTGCTCTTACATCAAAGTACGTAGCGAGTCAAATGAAAACGTTAAGGTGTGACATAAACTAGTCTCAGGACGCAGAGAGAGAGATAGAGAGGAGAGGAGATAGAAAAGATAATACATTTTGTGACATTTATTTTTTCACAAGACACCAACGATGCAAAACAAGAGCAACCATGAGCACAGAGGGGAATATAGAGGGCTGGAGACACACACACACACACACACACACACACACATACACACACAGGGCTGGGTGGGATGCTCCCTACAATTAACGAAATGAAAGGGAAAGAATGGTTAATATATGCGTTGGAATTTACTCCCTCGTTTGCTGTACTATATTTATGAGGGACAAACTGCTTTCTACGTATGTAGTAAAACTGTCTCTTAGCAGTTAAAGAGTGTTATTGTGTACAGTGTAGCCTCGTGTAATAGTATGTGTCACTATGGTAACGACTGCCAACAAATAACAACATAATGTGGCACTTACACTTAAGAAATACTCGGTTTTATTTTTTGGAATTCTAATGAAATATAAATTTGTCGATGTAAACTAAGCTGTGAATAATACTCTTTATGTGACTGAGTGTTTATTTAAAACACCGTTCATTTGAAAATCTCCTCGATCATCCTCAGGTAATATAGATTTCTGACCACAGCAGACCTTGTGACAATTTTTTAGACATATTAGACAAAATTGTAAGAAACAAAGACAACTTCTGGCCATCGGCATACACAGGGAGGTGTGACACCCCTACTGATACACACCCTATAACCACAGCAGACTTTAAAGTTCGCACACAAACACTCCATGCACTGATAATAGCACTAAAATGCACACAAGCGTTTTCCACTAGAACAACCCAAACAGTGGAAATCAAGCCATTTCTTTCTCAAAGAGTTCGTGAGAAGCCGTTTTCCGAAACAAATCCATCATTGTACTGGTTTGAAGCTAGACATAATGATTTAAAGATGCTGTGTGTTTCAGCAGAGCGTGGCAAAGTATTTTAACTTAGCCTTTTAAGCTGGCCAAAGAAGTCTGGTTAACATGCACTTATTGTCTCTTTCGTGACTGTATGTGCTTTTGCAAGCAGACAGCTGCTCAGACAGGAGAATCGGAGTGTGTGCCTGCTCAGACACACACAAGCTGACTTAGCAAAAATGCACCCCAAAGATGTGACTACGCATAAAAGCAGATGGTGCACCCTCACACTAAACCATATGAACAGCTGAAGCCTGTAATACCACATACACACACGTACAAACACACACAATTCCCTGACACCTACAGACAGACAGACAGACAGACAGACAGAGAAAGAGACACACACACATCTTACTATTATTAATTATTATAAGTGTGCACGTACAGTACGCTATTTTGAGTCAAAATCTCAGATGAATGCTTTCAAATCATTCACAAAATTTGTTTAAAAATTTATTTAGCAATTTTGACTTGTAGAATGTTATGCTTAGTGGTTAGCACGTTCGCCTCACACCTCCAGGGTCGGGGTTCGATTCCCGCCTCCACCTTGTGTGTGTGGAGTTTGCATGTTCTCCCTGTGCCTCGGGGGTTTCCTCCAGGTACTCCGGTTTCCTCCCCCGGTCCAAAGACATGCATGGTAGGTTGATTGGCATCTCTGGAAAATTGTCCGTAGTGTGTGAGTGCGTGAGTGAATGAGAGTGTGTGTGTGTGTGCCCTGCGATGGGTTGGCACTCCATCCAGGGTGTATCCTGCCTTGATGCCCGATGACGCCTGAGAAAGGCACAGGCTCCCCGTGACCCGAGGTAGTTCGGATAAGTGGTAGAAAATGAATGAATGATTTCTGAATGTAATGACAGTGTAGATGACGATCTGTTGTTTAATGACATTTTGCATTTATTACACATCATTCATTTATTACTTGGTACTCTCTCTCTCTCTCTCTCTCTCTCTCTCTCTCTCACACACACACACACACACACACATACACATGCACATAAATGTAGAACAGTGTTTTATTGATGGTGATTGTTATTAGCCAGCATCTGACTAGCTTATTTCAGGTAAACGAGAGCTACACAGGCCTGAGCCCCCAACTTATCCTTAATACTGTAATTGCCTCAGGCACATTCCACTGTGTGTGTGTGCGTGTGTGTGTGTGTGTCATTGTAATTCAGTAATTCAGACACTAACCCCAACCTCCCCCTCTTTCACAATTTGCCCCCCACCCCCCACCTCCCATGTTGACATGCTGCGGAATACGAATAGCCCAACACGTTTGAATGTTAACATTTCAATGAGAGAAAAAAACAATCTCTCATCCTTTGTCAGTAGAAAGGAGGCAAAAGAGTTTCCATCGGCTGCAGGGAGCAGTAACGGCCATGTGATTGAAATGAACAGATTGGGAGAATAGAGCTATCTGAGGCTCTTTGCATTCTTTAAGGAAGTTTTGTGGGAAAAGTGCTTGAATGGCTGAACAAAGTAGGCTGTATGAAAGAGATCTCTTATCAACAACAATAACAACAACAGCAACAACAACAACAACACACAGGCATTGTCAGCTATAAATAATCACCCAGTATCAACTCAGTCTGCTAATCATTAGCATTAATGTTCAAAAATGGCCTACAGTTCAATGTATCGCTGCTCTGCTGGCAAAAGATAAAAAAAATTATATAAAAATTTTTTTACATTCATTGTAAACCATATACTCAAATATTAACTTCATTTATCTATAAAACGACTTAGTGCAGTTCTTATTTAAAGCTCAAACTAATAAATATTAATACTACTAACACGACTAATCCACTAATAACTATTATTCATAAACAAATAATGATTAATAGAGGAAAAAACTGACAGATACAATCAGAATATCAGTAGTCTGGTCTAATATGCTAAAACAATGGATAGAAAAAGTCTACACACCCCTGTTAAAAAAAGGCAGATTTTAGTTACTGTGTACATCCTGTACAATGACAGCGAAGACTAAACTGACACATTTGTTTATCAATGTTGTAACTTGGTTATAGATAGATAGATAGATAGATAGATAGATAGATAGATAGATAGAGAGATAAGATCTACCAACCAATGAATGGCATTTCAGAGAAAATCTTATCATAACTAATAACTTAAGATAATAATCTAATAACTTAACCACTTAAGTGAACACACTCCTTTGAACTAAAATAATTAAAGCACCCTTTTTTTATTTTTATTTATTTATTTATTTTTATTTCCCAGTCTTCTTTTGCCAAAATGTTCCAGATCTGTCAGAGGGCATCTCCTGTGATCACTTCAGGTCACTTTGGATCATTATATATATAGTCATATACTTCCATATACTTTACACTCAAACATGTTCAGACCCTAATATACACATATAGTCAAATATATTCAAAAATATATATTTGACTCATTTATATTTGACTCATTTATTAAATCTGATCAGACTCTAATACTCTATATACTATATACTTAATCAGTAAACTAAATTCTAACTAAAATAAACTGAAACTTCGATTTACTCAAATGCATTAAAACTGTGCTAGTTATAAGTATTCGAATACACCCTCTGTTTTATTTAGGAAAATTAGTGTTTGGTTGTTTAAAGCAGTTTGGAGGCATTTTGACTTGGACTGCAATTACTGACAGGGAGCGGCTATTAGTAGTTTACTATTATCGTATATATTTCTACTGATTGGAACACGTTATATGTGAGTAAAGAGACGTAGAGAACAAACAGGTACATTAACGTTCACCAGCATTACTAAATGCAAAACATACATCAGCATAATTGATACCGGTTCCTTGACAAATCCGTTTGAGATGGATTTACAGACCTGAGTAAAAAGTAGCTGAATTTGCTTAATTATTAAAAAAAAAACGATTTTGATTTAGTTAAAAAAAATATATATAATATTTACAAAAAATAAATACACAGCTGTAGCAGTCTAACAGACCATGCTTTGCTAATTACAGATGGATCATTATCAGTTTGATCACTTGATCATTTGATCACATATCTTTCAAGGAAAACTTGCGGGAATGGGCAACATTGCTCCTTTAGATAAAGATCAATCGGTATTTCCAGTTAGTTCAATCACACGCTTACTCAGAATAACATTTCTAAGACACCAGTGCAGACTGATGTTTTGTCTCTTTTCTTTTGAAATATAAACTGAGCAGTTTGAAATCCCTGCCTTTGTCTACCACACACACAGAGTACAATGTACAACAGCCTCTTAGTAATAGTTTGGCTGGTATCTTTATATAACATGTCAGCATTATTCGCTTGAAGCAGCATACAAAAATGTGGAGCTGTAAATAAAAAAAAAATGACTGTAAGTGACTAATGAGGAATTCTGAAGCCCATAACAGACCATAGTTCATTATCTGCTTTTTAAAGCAGCTTTGATTCACTGATTGAACAAATTGAGACTCAGACATTAAAGCCTCAGCCAGTGTATTAAAAAAAAATCTCCAGTTCTGATTCAGATTCTTTTATTCCTTATTCCCCAGTTACATTCCTTACCTTATCTCTGATACCTGCTTCTCCTCCCCCAATTTAGGTTTTACCCCACCCCCCTTGCTCCACTCTGTGTTTGTTCTATTACCCCACTGGTCACGGCTCCCTCGGGTTTCTTTGTTAGCCATGTGAGTGACACCTCCCTGCTCATAACCCTGCAGCTTCTCCTAGCTTGACGTGGATTGTCAGTTCCACCCAGCTGGAAAGTGTCTAATACACACACACACACACACACACACACACACACACACACACACACCCACAGAGAGAGAGAGAGAGAGAGAGAGAGAGAGAGAGAGAGAGAGAGAGAGAGAGAGATCTGATGTAGCCTCTTTCAAATTTATCAAAATTTACACCCTCATTCATTCACTTCCAGTAATTCATAAGAAGAAAATAAAAGCAAACAGAACCTATTATTTCAGAACCTTTATCTTTGTAGTCTGGCCTTGGGATAAAGCACGTTACTTGACCAGAAAAGGAGATTTGAAGAGCCTCTACTCATTACAATCAAATTAGATGTTCTGTTCCAGCCTATCTTTCTATTATACACAATGGCCTAGTCCGGAACATAACATTTCGTATTGAGTTCGGACAAATGCAATAAAAGCTTCCTGGTACACTGTGCCATTTTACACACATAATCTCTTCCTCCACCTGAATTCATCACTTTAAACCTTGAAGAACAGAGTAGTCAAAAGCAGAATACACTTAGGCTTAAGGCTGCGAGTCCATTTCACACCTAGCTTTTGAACCACATCCGGGTGTCAATGCAGAACAGTCTGATGTGATGCCTCCTCAACGAGATGTTAAAGATGTATTACCTCACGCCTCACCTCTCTCTCTGACACGCCACTGAAGCCTGCACACACCTAGGGCTTTTGTTGGCAAGCTAGCATGCTGATAATTAGCATGTGCACATTAGTGCTAGCAGCAATCTAAGTGTGGCTGATAAAATCACATCTGAGCTGAGAGAACTAGCACCGAACCGGTAAAAGTTTTAGCGCTAAACATCATCAGGGCTTAGCTACTGAATACTGCGCCGATGGCATAAAGGTCAGATTTAGTATAGTTTAGAAAGATGTAGGCTTTAAAATAATGCTACAAGTTGGCATTCATTTAGATTGAGAGAATACACACTACTGTACAAAAGTTAATTGGAATTTGTCTTTGAGCTTTATTGTACAGCTTCACTTAAAATATTTGAGAAGAAAACTAATTACAGTACTAAGCTTACAGTTTCTGAAGGAAACAGATATGATGAGTTCAGCAGAGCTCTGAAACACGGTTGTCTGAAAATAGATTCAAAATAGAAGGAACCGCGAGCCAAAGAACTATGAAGCCTGGAACAACCTTGCAGCAGACTGATTTGCTTATAAAACTGCACAACAATACGGAAGAAATCTAATGCAGTTTTACTGTTTTCTTTTTTACTTATTTATTTCATTATTTTTGAGATTCTCTGCTTTTCTTACATGTTCTACCCAATTTTGCATTTTTATTATGTACCATTACAAATGAATAAAAGGCATTTAGCCCTGTTCAGCTATTTATGTGACCACTTTTCACTCAGTAGTATATACTGTACACTTTGTATATACATCTCTCCTGGGAACTCGCTCTTATTCCTGATGCTTGGTGTTCATTTTATATTTGTATCTCATAAACAACTATTTCTGGTTTTAATTCCTAGACACCCAATTTTTCAGATCTTGTGTCACTCTCAGGTTTCTTTAAAGCTAAATGCTTGGACTGGATTCACAGGTTACGATGGATAAAAATACCCTCTTGCAATGAATAGCTGTAAAATTAAATCCCTAGGGAAGGCCACAACTCTGTTTTGACATCTGGGATTCGTCAGTGTTGGACCTTTTCTCTCCTAATAAAATTATATTAAAACCATAATTCATATTCTTTCTATTGCACATTGTTATGGATTCACTTCATTCCTGTTTTTTACTCTCTGTATTCAGAATACTTTTTTTTTTTTTTTTTTTTTACTATTATGCTCACCAGTCCTGTCCTGTATCATCCAAGCCTCAGTCTCTCATCACTATTCTCTGGTGTTGACACATCCATGGCAAAAATCCTGGAGTATACGCAAATTAATAAAAAGAAAAGATTTTTGGAATGCAGGTGAGGATCAACAAACAGGATTCGTCTTTATATGTTCTGCTTAATACATTTTTTTCCATTTTGAATTCCTAGAATATACTTGGATCTGGGAGACAACAACACAAACCAATAGAAAAGTCTCTGATGTGGTGAACAGAGGTATGCAGCTTGTAGAAGGCTGCATGTGTGTGTGTGTGTGTGTGTGCGCGTGTGTGTGTGTGTGTGTGTTTTAATGGCGTGAGGCTGGCAAATCAGCCCCGTTAATTTAAAATTTCACCAAAAGCCACCTGTCAGCATGCCTTTTATCAAATATACATACCAACTCCTAATCACACAGGGCCCACTGCCAAAATACCTGCACAGGCCAACTCATGAGCACAGGTTAAAATCACGAGATAGAAAGTGGCACAGAGAAAAGAAGACAGTAAAGTTTGTGTTTTTTTTAAGGCCAGTGAGTGAAATTTATCACCACGATGTGTTGTGTTTGTGAGACTATCACTATCACACTTTCAAAACAATAGCATGTACTGTATAAGACTTTTATCTTCTGAAGCACTTGACCACAGAGCTGTAGTGATATTAAACAGCCCCAAACCACAACTGCAAAAAAAAAAAAAAAAAAAAAAAAAAAAAAAGAAGGCGGAAAAGCACATAGACTGACTTAAAAACTAATAAAGTCTGACATTAACTGACCACATGTGAACCTGCACAAGCCAAATGACACACAGATGACATACAGTGAGTTATTATGACCAGGCATCAAGGCATATTTCAGCCTCAATTGAGTGATTGCTGTTAATGGCGGTTAAATGTCGGACAGTAATTGTGCTCACGTAGCCAGAGAGCTGATAGCGGAACGACAATCCGTCTGGGGAATGATTATGGACGCAATTGGGATTGACTATCTGCAAAATGGCAGTAGACATTCCCAACACACACACACTATAGAGACATTACCCCCTCCCTCTTCCTCCTGCTAAGACACTGAGGCAAGTCAGTACATGCCAAAAAAATGCCAGAGCAGACCTAACAGTAAAACAGATGGGTCTGCACAAAGACCTACTACAGCACCGCAAACAACAAACCTGTGAACATCCAGCGAACGATATGTCCTTGTTTTCAACGCACAGTTAGCACCTGCAGCCAATACACATACACGCTGTAAGCTATTCTTCAGTTTTACCAACACTTTCATGATGTACTGGAACAAGTCATGAAGTCAGACAATGATGTGTCATAGAAAAGCAAAAGGACAATGAGTCATAGAGTAGGTTTTTATTATCAGTCGATAATCATCCTTTCACATGTTGAGGTTCTGAAAAACTGACAAAAGAAAACATGAATCACTTGGATTTCTTTAAACACAGTAATTTTATTATTATGATGATATATATTATCATATATATATATATATACATATATGAGGGCCAGTCAGATGGACAGATATAAATACTTGTTATGGCATTTTTTATTTTATAATAATAATTTCAGCATTAATAACACAATAACGAATATTTTTGTTCTCCTGTTGCTAAATGGATAGAAACATCACACTATCTTCTCTCCTCACAGCATGAACTGAATATTAGAGGTGAGATTGCAACATAAGCAAGTATCCAGTGAATATTTTGTTTGTTCTATTTCCCCAAAAGTTTTTTCTTTCTCATAAGAAGCAAATGCTAGAAATGAAAGACCCTATATGTATAGCCATATCATGTGTCCAACTGTTCTTCAAATCCCACTCAGATAAACTGACAAAAGATAAAACTTATCTAACCATTTGGATTATGCCTTATGTCCGATAACGTCGACCCTCTCCCAGTAGAGGAAGCTGACAGATTTGCTTCAAATAAACACTTTCATCAAAAGCTAGTTTTGTTTGGAGTTGTAATCACGTCCTTGTTATTTCACACCCTAATTTAGTATCTCCTGTTACAAATGAAAACACAGTACACGGAAGAGTGTAAGAAAGAGTGCTAATTAGGGTTAAGAAAGAATGGCTTTAACACGAAAGGCGTCATTTTTTTATTGTTTCATAGGACATAAATATTACTTAAGGTATATAAGGCTAAGGTGTTTTATTGTAAATAAGGTTTGGCCATGAATTTGTATATTATATAATTATTGTATAATTTGTATTCTTCTTCTTATGTTGTGGTCATGAGATATCAAATTTGTTGCCTTGAATTGTGTAAGCTGAACCCATGAATTAATATGGCGTGTTAATGATTTTGTGAGATCAAAATTAAAATCCATTTACTTCTCAGTGACTCCAGCATGTATTGTTTGTGTATCTTAAGTTAAAGAGTAATAATTTAAATCGTTCGGTGGATTTCTTTGGTTTCACTCATGTTAAAACATAGCTGTATGTATGTATGTATGGTCTCACCATATTAAAATAACCACCTTAATAAAATGTCACCTCAGTGGCTCTGTACTCACACCATAGTGCTAAAAGTATGAGTTTCAACCCAACTGAACATCTTTGTGATGAACTGGAACACCGACTGCACCTCCGACCTCCTCACTCTTACAACATCAGTGTCTGATCTTATTAATGCTCTGAATAATCGCATATCCCAAACATCTATCAACGGATACGTCAAGAGCATGATAACGGCAAACACAGGAGGAATAAATCTGTAATGGGTTGTTCAACAAACACACATGGGTGGGATTGGTTAGCCGTCCATATACATTTGGTCAAATAGTGTATAGTCGTACGTAATTATGCAGTTAACCTAATTATTAATTATAACCTAATTATAAATAAGGCTTTATTTATCTCAGTAACATATCTGCTTAGCTCCAGGTTCAGTGCATACTGGCAGAAACTTCACTGTTTATGTTACTGTTTCACTTCATTAAAATGCAGCTGCTCCACAGTCATTGTGTTTGGCCATAAAGGAAAAGTAACTGTGGGAAAGTCTTGATTTTTAGTCGACAGGTGACAGAAATTCACCAGAAAGGGTCAAGAGTAAGAGTTTCTGATTTAGTTTACGTAAATAACCTTACAAAGACAAAATCAAATCTGTCAAAGGGATAGAAGATACAGTACAGAAGATTACATCAACTCAGTGTGTGCTCTCTGGTAGTGGAGTCGTTCACTAAGGAGTCGATTCTTTTAGGTGAAGTTTGAGAGTCGACTCGCGGTCTAATTGAATCAAAATCACTCGATGGAAACCTCTTTCCAACACATCGTTAAAACGAATAACGAGGCATTTATTTAGAAATGATACATTTTTAATGAATCACAGAAGAACAACAATAACCTCCAAGATTTCACGAAACCATTCAGCCATATTGAGACAAAGAACAACAATTCCTTGTCAAAACATCGCAGTTTATAGTTTATGAAATATTTAGGAGCCGAAAGAGTCAACTCTTAACGTTGAAATGATTCGACTCAGTAAAAACAGTTCCTCGCATCTCCTGTGCGAATCCGTCTACCGCCTGTCAATCCGATTGGCCCGCGGCTCTACATCAAAGAAATGTAGGCGGGGACGCTGAGCCCAAATCTTGTTCAACAACAGCCAATTACAGACGAGCTTTTCTTGTGCGCGTATAAATATCCACCGAACTCGCTCGCGCTCACATCAGAGCTCTGAATCCTGTGCACGTCTCGTGCAACAGGTAGAACAATTTACCGCGACTATTATTAATATTATTACTATTATTATTATTATTATTGCAGTTTTTTTTATTTTTTTACGGAAGAACAAAAAAAACCACAGTGATCAGAAAAGACGTGGCGTTTCTGTTTTTTTTGTTGTTGTGTGTTTCGAATGACGGAGTGGATATCGAACAGTTTTTCTACTTGGGACTTGTTTATTCCTGGGTTTTAAACATATCTGCTTTAAGTCACCATGCGCCTCATCCAGAACATGTCTACTATAGTGGAGTTCCCCAGCTCGGAGTGCCTGTCCAAACGCGTCATTAAGATAGCCGTCCTCGGGGGCAGCGGTGTGGGCAAAACGGGTAGGTTTCCCCTTTCTTACAACACCTCTTTTCCGTTTTCATCAGCTGTGTTCAGTTTAAGTTTATAATCTCTTCTGTGTCTTGTTTTTATTTTTATTTTTTTTCAGCGCTCGTTGTTCGCTTCCTCACCAAACGCTTCATCGGCGACTACGAGAGAAATGCAGGTAAAAATAAAAGAACTCTTTAATCCGCTGCACTTAAGAACATCTGCACCCTGGCGTTAATTGCCCCGTCACCATGGTTACCACCTGTTAACGTGTGTTCGTCTTATTATAGGCAACCTGTATTCCAGAGACGTCCAAATCGACGGAGAACAAGTGGCTGTTCAAGTGCAGGACACCGCTGGGGTCCAGGTAAGCTGATTTACACGTAAAAAAAAAAAAAAAATAACCTGTTTGTCTGAAAGCAAGCGCACTGATTTGTTTTGGATCCTTGAAATCATCATCATCATCATTATCTAAACCCGCGCATGCGCAGTGGGAGACAGATTTGTGCGGTTTGTGGGTCTGTCTCAGATCGCTCTGTTTTCCTAACGTCTGTGTCGTGCCGCTAGTTTCCTGGCCTGGGCTTTGCTCCAAAAACCGCAGAATGTCTGTACTTCAGACTACAAGTCTAGCCACCTCATTTCCCCTTAGTTTGTGTAGCAGTTCTACAAACTAGTTAACTGATACTTTCCTGTTCATGGCCTCCTCAGGCAGTAAGTGATACTGTAACACTACCATGACATGAGCCATGAGCGACCTGCTAACTACTAAGGTTTTTGGCAAGGTAGCATCACTAAATGGCTATTTTTCTTTAGCTACGACTCAAGTGTGAAATGTTTCGTTCTCTTTCTAGACCGGGTCTAAAATGTCTCTACTCTATATGGCGACAAGTTTGTGGACACTTCACCATCACACCCTTCATACTGTACAGTATGTGCTTGTACAATCCCGTTCCAGATGTTTTCCCCTTGCGTTTGTTTTCATATCCAGCTCCACTCTTACGGAAAGGTTTTTCACAAGCTAAAAGAGAGTTAGATGTTAGGTGAGGAGGTCTGGGGTGCAGTCGGTGTTCTGTTTCATCCCGAAGGTGTTCAGTGGGGTTGAGTTAGAGTGTGGGATCTGTGCACACTCGAGTTCTTCCGCTCCAATCTTAACACACCATTAGTACAACATTACACCACTGAATTTGTGAATTTGGATCCCTAAAGCATACAAAGTTAAATTTGTGTGTCCAACTTCGGTGGTAACAGATTAGGGAAGAACCACAAACGTACGCGATGTTTGGTGTCCACATACTTTAAGCTATATATAGAGTATAATCAATGGTTGACTCGCACTGAATTTGTGTTTTCTTGAACAGGCAATAATTTAAATTCATGTCTCTTTCAGGTAAACTCCAATGGCCTGAGTTGCACTGAGCACCTGAGATGCTCCATCCAGTGGGCAGACGCCGTGGTCATGGTCTACTCTGTGACCGACAGTCACAGCTTTGACCTTATTAATCAGCTCCATCAGCTAGTCAGTCACGTGTATGCCGATAGACCAACACCACCAGTTATCCTGCTGGCCAACAAGGCGGACATGGTGCATGTGAGGCGGGTGGAGGCTCAGCAGGGCCCGGCGCTGGCCTTGGCACTCGGTTGCACGTTCTACGAGGTGTCAGCAAGCGAAGACTACAGTCAGGTGCACGGAGCTTTCCACAGACTTTGCACAGAGCTCGCCAAAAGACAGGTGCCATTTAGCACCAGTGCAAATGCAGCCTCAGCCAGCAATGAGAAGAAAAGGTCACCTCTTATCCCCAGGCCCAAATCTCCCAACATGCAGGACCTGAAGAGGCGCTTCAAACAGGTGCTGTCTGCCAAAGTGCGCACAGTCACCTCTGTCTGAGGAAGAGAGCGAGGGATGAGCTCAGATGTAGGGCTAGACAAGATAAGAGGGAACGGTTGAGTGGCGGGGCGAAGATCCCCAAGATAGAGGCTCACTGAGGTAAAGTTTTGGTCTTGCTTATGAGCTAAACTGCTAAGAAGCATACCACATCTAGAGGGTGCTGAATTATGACCACTGAAATCGGTGACCTCTGACTTGTGAACTTTGACCATCTTGGTGGTGGAGGTTAAGCCACCTGTGCTGCTGTGAACGACTTGAATGACGAGAGCGGATACAGCAGGATACTGAGAACCGTGGCGTCTAAAATCGCCTCGGAGAATGCAAAAAGACACTTGGACTAAATAAACATTAACGTACGCACACACTGCGTTATATCTGTAGACAACTTCACCTGGCAACAGAGCTTGTGAGGACAGAGGGCTGGGTGTTTTTCACCGACGCAAACGTTTTTTTTTTTTGTGAAGGCTTTCAGCTCTCAGCAGAAACAAACTGAAAGCAGGCATTGTTAAAGGAACGAGGCACTAAAGCTGAAGGCCACAAGCCATATGTGTGTTTCTGTGTGAAACTCATCAGTGCCAATTAGTACAATTTTTTTTTTTAATGCACTTTACATCATGCCCCATGGCTAAGGCTTGATCTTATTTATTGTTTTGTGATTGAAAATAAAATATACTTGACTTTGAATATTTTTTTGCCTCAGACTGTTTTGTCACATATATTTACACTGCCTGTATTCAGACGGCTACCGAAAACACAAACTCAGCAGATTCACTTAATGGTGCTGGAGTTGCTTGTCATCAGTTACACACTCATCTGGCACAGACAGAACAATAAGAAGCAGGCCAACTCAGTGCGAACCCTTTAAAATGCTGACTTTAAGTCATAAATGTAGTTGGAATTGCTTGGTAATGTATTCTACACATCTGTAAAAAGTACATCACAATGGTTATATTCCTTAGACACTAAGTGAAATATGACTCAGGGAGCTTATACTGCACTCTCCTGCACCCTGTTAAACCATACACACACACACACACACACACTGTTTGGCAGTGAAACAGTTGACATTGAGGCTTCAGGTTGTCTGGAACAAGTTTTCCTTAATTTTTTGTTCTTTTTTCACACACACACACACACACACACACACCAAATGACAACAATGAATGCTGACTGAAGCTGAGATGAAACTGCAGAGGCAAAAGTAAGAAGACTAACAAAAGTGTGAACACTTATCTAACCCCATCCACACCTGAATCTCTCTCTCTCTCTCTCTCACACACACACACACACATTGTTTGGCAGTGAAACAGTTGGCAGGGAGGCTTCAGGTTGTCTGGAACAAGTTTTCCTTAATTTTTGTTCTTTTTCACTCACACACACACACACACACACACACCCCAAATGACAACAATGAATGCTGACTGAAGCTGAGATGAAACTGCAGAGGCAAAAGTAACCACACCTGAATCTCTCTCTCTCTCTTACAGACACACACACAAACACTGAAAATCACACACAAAATATACTGTTACTCTCAAATTTATTTCAACATGCAACAATTTTCACACATTTTGATCACCTTCGTACACTTTAAGAAGTGCCCTTAGCACCAGCACTTGTTTTCAGTGGATTAAGATTTTATTGTTTTTAGTCTTTG
>NC_083462.1:31798861-31841361 GCF_030014155.1 Tachysurus vachellii | reverse complement strand
CATCACACCACACACACTACTGTATCATCACACCACACACTCTACTGTATCATCACACCACACACTCTACTGTATCATCACACACTCTACTGTATCATCACACCACACACTCTACTGTATCATCACACACTCTACTGTATCATCACACCACACACTCTACTGTATCATCACACCACACACTCTACTGTATCATCACACACTCTACTGTATCATCACACCACACACTCTACTGTATCATCACACACTCTACTGTATCATCACACCACACACTCTACTGTATCACCACACCACACACACTACTGTATCATCACACCACACTCTCTACTGTATCATCACACCACACACTCTACTGTATCATCACACCACACTCTCTACTGTAACACCACACACTCTACTGTATCATCACACCACACTCTCTACTGTAACACCACACACTCTACTGTATCATCACACCACACACTCTACTGTAACACCACACACTCTACTGTATCATCACACCACACACTCTACTGTAACACCACACACTCTACTGTATCATCACACCACACACTCTACTGTAACACCACACACTCTACTGTATCATCACACCACACACTCTACTGTAACACCACACACTCTACTGTATCATCACACCACACTCTCTACTGTAACACCACACACTCTACTGTATCATCACACCACACTCTCTACTGTAACACCACACACTCTACTGTATCATCACACCATAATCTCTACTGTAACACCACACCATAATCTCTACTGTATCACCACACCATAATCTCTACTGTAACACCACACCATACTCTCTACTGTATCATCACACCATAATCTCTACTGTATCATCACACCATAATCTCTACTGTATCATCACACCATAATCTCTACTGTAACACCACACCATAATCTCTACTGTAACACCACACACTCTACAGTAACACCACACACTCTACTGTAACACCACACACTCTACAGTAACACCACACTATAGTAACACCACACATTATACAGTAACACCACACACTCTACTGTAACACCACACCACACACACTACTGTATCATCACACCACACACTCTACTGTAACACCACACCACACACACTACTGTATCATCACACCACACTCTCTACTGTAACACCACACCACACACTCTACTGTAACACCACACCACACACTCTACTGTATCATCACACCACACACTCTACTGTAACACCACACACTCTACTGTAACACCACACCACACACTCTACTGTAACACCACACACTCTACTGTAACACCACACCACACTCTACTGTAACACCACACCACACACTCTACTGTAACACCACACCACACTCTACTGTAACACCACACCACACACTCTACTGTAACACCACACACTCTACTGTAACACCACACCACACACTCTACTGTAACACCACACACTCTACTGTAACACCACACCACACTCTACTGTAACACCACACACTCTACTGTATCATCACACCACACACACTACTGTAACACCACACCACACTCTCTACTGTAACACCACACCACACACTCTACTGTAACACCACACCACACTCTCTACTGTAACACCACACCACACACTCTACTGTAACACCACACACTCTACTGTAACACCACACACTCTACTGTAACACCACACCACACACTCTACTGTAACACCACACTCTCTACTGTATCATCACACCACACACTCTACTGTAACACCACACACTCTACTGTAACACCACACACTCTACTGTAACACCACACCACACTCTCTACTGTAACACCACACACTCTACTGTAACACCACACCACACACTCTACTGTAACACCACACCACACACTCTACTGTAACACCACACCACACACTCTACTGTATCATCACACCACACACTCTACTGTAACACCACACCACACACTCTACTGTATCATCACACCACACACTCTACTGTAACACCACACCACACACTCTACTGTAACACCACACCACACACTCTACTGTAACACCACACCACACACTCTACTGTAACACCACACACTCTACTGTAACACCACACACTCTACTGTAACACCACACCACACTCTCTACTGTATCATCACACCACACTCTCTACTGTAACACCACACACTCTCTACTGTAACACCACACACTCTACTGTAACACCACACCACACACTCTACTGTAACACCACACACTCTACTGTAACACCACACACTCTACTGTAACACCACACCACACACTCTACTGTAACACCACACCACACTCTACTGTAACACCACACCACACACTCTACTGTAACACCACACCACACACTCTACTGTAACACCACACCACACACTCTACTGTAGCACCACACCACACACTCTACTGTAACACCACACCACACACTCTACTGTAACACCACACCACACACTCTACTGTAACACCACACCACACACTCTACTGTAACACCACACCACACTCTACTGTAACACCACACCACACACTCTACTGTAACACCACACCACACTCTCTACTGTAACACCACACACTCTACTGTAACACCACACCACACACTCTACTGTAACACCACACCACACACTCTACTGTAGCACCACACCACACACTCTACTGTAACACCACACCACACACTCTACTGTAACACCACACACTCTACTGTAACACCACACACTCTACTGTATCATCACACCACACTCTCTACTGTAACACCACACCACACACTCTACTGTAACACCACACCACAATAATCAATAACACCAAACCACACACTCTACTGTATCATCACACCACACACTCTATTGTATCATCACACCACACACTCTACTGTAACACCACACGCTCTACTGTAACACCACACCACACTCTCTACTGTAACACCACACACTCTACTGTAACACCACACCACACACTCTACTATAGCACCACACCACACACTCTACTGTAGCACCACACCACACACTCTACTGTACACACACCACACACACTGTAACACACACACACTCTACTGTATCACCACACCACACACTCTACTGTATCATCACACCACACTCTCTACTGTAACACCACACCACACACTCTACTGTAACACCACACCACACACTCTACTGTAGCACCACACCACACACTCTACTGTAGCACCACACCACACACTCTACTGTAACACCACACCACACACTCTACTGTAACACCACACCACACACTCTACTGTAGCACCACACCACACACTCTACTGTAACACCACACCACACACTCTACTGTAACACCACACCCCCCTCTGTAACCCAACACCACACTCTCTACTGTAACACCACACACTCTACTGACACACACTACTGTATCACCACACCACACACTCTACTGTAACACCACACCACACTCTACTGTAACCACCCAAACCACACACTCTACTGTATCATCACACCACACACTCTATTGTATCATCACACCACACACTCTACTGTAACACCACACGCTCTACTGTAACACCACACCACACTCTCTACTGTAACACCACACCACACACTCTACTGTAACACCACACACTCTACTGTAACACCACACCACACACTCTACTGTAACACCACACACTCTACTGTAACACCACACACTCTACTGTAACACCACACCACACTCTCTACTGTAACACCACACCACACTCTCTACTGTAACACCACACCACACACTCTACTGTAACACCACACCACACACTCTACTGTAACAACACACCACACACTCTACTGTAACACCACACCACACACTCTACTGTAACACCACACCACACACTCTACTGTATCACCACACCACACACTCTACTGTAACACCACACCACACACTCTACTGTAACACCACACCACACACTCTACTGTAACACCACACATTCTACAGTAACACCACACACTCTACTGTAACACCACACACTCTACAGTAACACCACACATTCTACAGTAACACCACACACTCTACTGTAACACCACACATTCTACAGTAACACCACACACTCTACTGTAACACCACACATTCTACAGTAACACCACACACTCTACTGTAACACCACACACTCTACAGTAACACCACACTATAGTAACACCACACATTATACAGTAACACCACACACTCTACAGTAACACCACACTACAGTAACACCCCACACTCTACAGTAACACCACACCACACACTCTACTGTATCATCACACCACACACTCTACTGTATCATCACACCACACACTCTACTGTATCATCACACCACACACTCTACTGTAACACCACACCACACACACTACTGTATCATCACACCACACACTCTACTGTAACACCACACCACACACACTACTGTATCATCACACCACACACTCTACTGTAACACCACACCATAATCTCTACTGTATCATCACACCATAATCTCTACTGTATCATCACACCATAATCTCTACTGTAACACCACACCATAATCTCTACTGTATCATCACACCATAATCTCTACTGTAACATCACACCATAATCTCTACTGTAACACCACACACTCTACTGTAACACCACACCACACACTCTACTGTAACACCACACCACACACTCTACTGTAACACCACACCACACACTCTACTGTAACACCACACCACACACTCTACTGTATCATCACACCACACACTCTACTGTAACACCACACACTCTACTGTATCATCACACCACACACTCTACTGTAACACCACACCACACACTCTACTGTAACACCACACCACACACTCTACTGTAACACCACACACTCTACTGTAACACCACACATTCTACAGTAACACCACACACTCTACTGTAACACCACACACTCTACAGTAACACCACACACTCTACTGTAACACCACACACTCTACAGTAACACCACACACTCTACTGTAACACCACACACTCTACTGTAACACCACACCACACACTCTACTGTATCATCACACCACACACTCTACTGTAACACCACACCACACACTCTACTGTATCATCACACCACACACTCTACTGTATCATCACACCACACTCTCTACTGTAACACCACACCACACACTCTACTGTAACACCACACCACACACTCTACTGTAACACCACACCACACACTCTACTGTAACACCACACATTCTACAGTAACACCACACACACTACTGTAACACCACACACTCTACAGTAACACCATGCACTCTACTGTAACACCACACATTCTACAGTAACACCACACACTCTACTGTAACACCACACATTCTACAGTAACACCACACACTCTACTGTAACACCACACACTCTACAGTAACACCACACACTCTACAGTAACACCACACATTCTACAGTAACACCACACACTCTACAGTAACACCACACTACAGTAACACCACACACTCTACAGTAACACCACACTACAGTAACACCACACACTCTACAGTAACACCACACACTCTACAGTAACACCACACATTATATAGTAACACCACATATTATACAGTAGCACCACACACTCTACAGTAACACCACACACTCTACAGTAACACCACACATTATATAGTAACACCACATATTATACAGTAGCACCACACACTCTACAGTAACACCACACATTATACAGTAACACCACACACACTACAGTAACACCACACACTCTACAGTAACACCACACACTCTACAGTAACACCACACCATGTTCTCTACTGCAACAACTGTTAAAATAATCAATAAACAATTCCCAATGTTAGTAATCTGGATTATGTCAAGTAGGTGTGTTTTTACATGGATTGAATTGTAACATTTTTATTTTAAAGTACTTTAATAGGGGTGTTGTTTTATAACTGAGCTGAGTAAGTACAGGTAAGAATATGAGAAGGTATTTTGATTTGGTATCCCAGCCAATCAGGAACTGCTCTGTTGTTTTGGATGAATCCATGTAGTTTATTATCTGTAATACGCCTTGTTTAATACACCTTTATAAGCATTATAATGCGACTATACGCACACGATTCACACCATACTTAACAACCTCCTTAAACTCCCCCTTTTTACTCAACACTAAACCTTGTAATTTCTCCATAATCATAACCAAGTGCTACAACTACATGCAAAATAGTATAACAATGGTGCAAAGATCTTAAACCCAATTGAAATGATTAGCAAAAAAAAAAAAATGTTTTGCCTGCAATATATTAGTTTATAAGCTCACCTGCGACCCTGCTTTATGAGTGGAGACAACCTCACGGATAAGGCGGAGTTCAGAAGCAGTGACTCCGCCCACTATGACGAGAAACAGCAACGGATGATCACTTGGATGGGGCCGATTGACCTGCAGATAGAATTATATTTATATTCTTACTATTTTTGTGTCATGACTCAGATCTCAGTTGGAGGCCAAACGAGCGCAAAAAGACCTGCGCGCGCACATGCACACACACACACACACACACACACTCACACACACACGGTGGCCAATTGAGTTCAATGATGACTTCCACTGTTTAACTTAAATTTTAATGTTATAATAAAAAACCTTAATAAGTTTAATTTATATTTAGAATTTACACCCTACACCCAAAACACACACACACACACTTATACACATGCAGATATACAACATAAGTGAACAGATATGTAAGTGTCCTAATAAAACGGCAAATGTATGATTAATAACCAGACTATCACTGGAAAGACTATCACAGTGGAAAGCTATAGCAGGAAAGCAAGTGTGTCCGTTTTATTTAAATGGCTGATTATGTGATTGAGATCATACACAAGTGTGTGGGACAGTGAATGTGTATACAAACAAACAAACAAACAAACAAACAAACAAAAAAACAAATCTGCCTTGTTGTTCACATTTAAGCATGCACATGAGTCAGCATTGTGAGCGAAAGTGTGTTAGACACCACAGGGGTGGACACACAGCATGTACATGTGCATCTGCAGCAACGTGCTCATTTCCTTGCATATGAGAGAGAGAGAGAGAAAGAGAGAGAGAGAGAGAGAGGGAAAGAGAGAGAGCACGAGCAAGCATTAGGAGGGTAAAGAAAATTGGCACATTAAGAATACAGCAACTTCTCTCACACACACTTTTGGTGAAGGAAAAAAGGTTATGAAAAATATATTTCCGGTAAATAGAAAAAAGGAAATCCTTATTCTCAAAACTAAAACATTTAACCATGCCAAACTAGAGAGGATCTAGAGAAATCATTTAATGAACTTTGCTCTCAGATTGCTTTATTCCATCCATTCCATCTGGCATAAAAAAAATTATGGTGGCAAAGTAAAGCTACACAAAGCTCTAACTTTAGGAGTGCCAGTAATTGTGACGCCAGGCTTTGTTAAAGATTTTTTGTTTCCCAGAATGAATTTATTCTCATCTTTTCTCAGAAATAAATGACACACCAATTATCCATTTAAATGTTAGATTCCTCTCACTAAATAACCAGAAAGACATTTTCCCATAAGCTTTGGCCCCTTATCCTTACCAAGGGTGCCAATAATTATTGGGTTGATCACATAGGTACATTTCATTGAACACTACCTTCATAAACATGCTGAAACCTGTCTTTAGCAGATCAGTCAGTCCACCAGAAGCATGCTCGATGTCTGGGCACTCAGGTCGGCTTGGGTTGAAGATTTCCTCCAGGACCTGTTTGATGAACGGACGATACGCCGCCTACACGGACGAGAAGCATTAATGTTTAATTCATTCAAGGACCTTTGTTTTCCAGGAACGGCAACAAACACGACAAACACTATTTTACATGTTACCCATGTGGCTCCTCAGAGTCTCGCTCAGTATCTGATAATTCTGGGATTAGTATTCATAGAAGGATATTTGTCTCCGGATGAGACGACGTTAGTGATTTGAGCTGATTATGCAGCTGTCTGTGTGTGTGTGTGTGTGTGTGTATGTGTGTGTGCGTGAAATCAGCCCAAAACATGACATTGACTAAGGTTCGCTTTATAAATCCACAAAGACCAACAGTAAACACTGTAAACACATGATATAATAAGATCCAACTCATTTCTGTCTAGAGACAGAAAATCAAAAGCTTGTAATAATAATCGGATGTTTTTAAACTTGTTGCTGTTTCAAGAGATTAGAGATGAGAATAAGGTCATGACGATGATGATTCATGTATCGAGCATACTGTATGACGGAGGAATGCGGATTCTAGCTCAGAGGAGTTAAAGGGCAGCAAAAAATAGCACCTGTACAGCTCAATTCTGAGCTTCAAATAATCCTGCAGGATGTAGAAAATACTCAGGGTTTTGGGGACACCAAGTATAAAGCTGAGAAAAAAATCTGAACATATAGTGAGATCCAAGTACGTCTCAATTGTGCATTCTTTTTAATTCAATACAAAAGATTTTTATTACAAATTCTATTACCGACAATAGCTTTAGCAATAATTAGATGAATTTGGCTCCAATGGTTAAGGCACTGGGTTGTTGATCTGAGGACCGTCCCTGCTCCATGGATGCTGTACCCCTGCGCTCTGACCCTAACCTTCTCTGTAATGTATATGTGGTGATAATAAAGGCTTCTTTGCTTCGATTTTAATTCATTTCACTTATTTGGTACGTCCCATATTCGTTTTAATATGACAACAGACACAGGCTTGGTTACATAACACAGAAAGTCTTAGCAACAACAAAACTGTACTTTTAGAAGAAGACGACACACACGAGGGTTCAATCACAAACGAGACTTAAAACTTATTTGTCACGTGAGAAAAACAGGCAATGTCAAGACAGGGGAAGCAGAGGTGTTAGTAGAAATAGGAAAAAATATTAAAAAAAAAAAATAAATTATTGTTTACTGATAACATGATAAATAAATAAATACACAAATAAATAAATAAATAAATAAATGAATAAAGACACCTCTAAGTAAAAATATTTCCCATATTAATATTACACTAAACCTAATATAAGAATGTAAAATTAATTTTAGACCGTTTCAAGCTTTAAATGTTCTTATCGCCTGCTTTACACTACCAAAAAATAAATAAATAAAAGACATTATCTGACTATGCGACAATGGCAATGTAAAATATATAAAAATTAATATAATATAAAATAGTTTGCAATTGGAAACCAATAAATCAAATGGGTTTCCTTATGGTTCAAAATATGAACATAATTGTAGTTAAATCTTCATCATCTTCAGAACTGAACACGGACCTAAAATAAAATCTTTAAACTCTGGCAGCTTTTCACTCGACATAGAATCAATGCGAAGCTAAAACCACCATCTGTCCTGTTGATCCTGAATACAAAATGTCACCAAAACCTGAACCTGCTCTGAGTCAGACACAAAATAATTAAAATCCCCAAACACACACACACACACACACACACACACACACACACACACACACACACACAGCTTCCTAGCATGACTGATGACATGTACATATTGTCATAAAGATAAGTGGAATCTGAAGCATTTACCTTTGGCTCTCTTTAGTAAAAACACCCATTTAAGGTCGGATATTGACGTGAATCGTTTATATAAATTCAGAAAATCATCGGATCAGTGCTCAAATTACGGCCAATGATTAACGGATGTTAAATGTGGACGTCAGTCGCACACTACTGCCGTTTAACACAGTGTAACTCCCACACACTCACCTTAATACAGAACCACAATAACTCAAATAAGGATGAGGATGATGATGATGATGATGATTAAAAATAAAACAAAGCATCAGTGCAAAAGCCACATGTTGTATTACACTGCATCCCTTATACAATTACACACAAACACCTACAATCCCTATTAATATGAATGCAGTACAAGTCAAGAATAAAATGATAACAATGTGACCTTCCAGGTCCAACACAGCATAATAATAATAAAAAGAAAAAATAAAAATAAAATAATAATAATAATAATAATAATAATAATAATAATAATAATAATAATAATAATAATAATAATAATAATAATAATAATAATAATAGCCTTTTGCTTTTTGCTCAGTGTGTGTTCTTCTATAAACAGCACACAAAAAGCCAAAGAAAACTATCCCAAATATCACACTTATAGTGTCCTCCAGAATTAATGGCACCCTTTACGGTACAAAACAAAAGGCTGTATCAGTATTGAGCCACGCAAGGCCCTTAACCCTCCCTGCTGTAGTGGGACTGTATCACAGCTGCCCCTGAGCTCCAACCCCAACCTCATTTAGTTGGGATATGCGAAGAAATGTATTCCACTGCCTTATAATGTGTATGCGGTGATAATAAAGTCTTCTCTGCGTGACCCATAAGCAACTCCCCTTTAAGAACATGACCTACTGTTCTGATCTCGGCTGTTAAACATCTAGTTTCTTGATGGAGATTTTAGAAGCGCTATGGAGGTGTGTTAAAAAATATTACTTACAATTTTAGGTAAGATTTGGTTAGTTCGACGAGATCATAGTTAGCTACTAAGCTGAAAGGAACATTAACCTAATTTTGCCTCGGTGGTGTATCTCAAAATACAGAGCGCTACAGAGCAACTATTCCTACTGATTGCCTCGTAAACCGAGCCGTCTTCTTTTGGCTTGGAAAGGTGTCTGATTTGATGTTGTGTTAAAAAACGAATGTGTTTATGAATCCTGATGGGATCCTGATGCAATACTTGCAGCAATTTGGTCTAACTGTTTATTCTATGGTAATAAAGACATCTCTGGGAATCCGTTCATTTTTCTAAAGTCCATCTCTCTGTCCTTAAAGAGCAATATCATGAAGATGAAGAATATTTAGCTGATTTTTTTTTTTTCCCTGTTTTGATTAAAATTGCATCCGAACTGAACAAATAAAGAAAGAAATCAAAAGTTTGTACAGTAGAGAGATCGAGAAGGCTGGAAGAAAAGACAGGCAGCTTTGTGTAAGCGCTAATAAAGCACGATTAAATTCCATATGGAAAAATCATTCTAAACTATAAACATTAGAAAATAACGTTAGACACATGAGAAGTCATTTCAGAACAACTAGACCAGAGATTTTCTTAATGATGCCAAGTTCTAATGGAACTTTATTGAAAACCAATTTTATTTGATTTTTTCCACTAATCAGGAGGCCAAGAAATTTGCCTGTGGAAATCATTATGGTACAGAGGGTTTTTTTTTGTGTGTGTGTGTGTGTGTGTGTGTGAGTGTGTCTGTGTGTGCATTCATTTTTTTTTCTCTGCGCGTTTTAAGCCAAATCATGTTGTTTCTATTCAGTATCCAAGATATTTTTGCGATGCAAAAGAAAAACTGATCCGATTAGAGACGATAAACAGCAATTTAGAGGAGTTGTGCCAGGACATACAACATAATTCAACCCCATTATATAAAAGACGTAGTTTCTCTGTAGCAGACTAAGATATTAAACCGGTCACTGATTGCACTTTTTTGACTGGTTGATGGAAGATGGATAAAAACGGACCGCTGTGGGACCGTTCTTTGATTTCTTAATGAGAACCGTTATCCATCTAAAGAACGCTTGTGTACAAACGTGTAGGTGTTAAAGGTACAGAAGTGCTGGTGTGGTGTTTACACATCTCAATTAACATCACTGCTGGTGGAAAATAATCCAGCAATTAGATGAAGGTCCTGTGTTCAGTAATCAACATCGATGAAGAGATAGAAGTATATATAGAACATTGTACCAGCTCCGATCGTCTTCCGATCGGAGCGATGAAGATCTCGGACCTCCGCTGAGACGAGGCCGACTCTGTGAGAATCCTGAGACATCTACAGATCTACCAGCTCCAGTTGGACTCTGTGATACTAAAGAGGAGATCTGAACTCCATGTGATCCTTACACCAATACAACATTTATCAGACTGTATATTTATAATCACACCCTCCGGTGTCACCCAGATGAGGATGAGGTTCCCCTTTGAGTCTGGTTCCTCTCAAGGTTTCTTCCTTTACCATTTAAGAGAGTTTTTCCTTGCCACAGTCACCTGAGTCACCTCAGACTTGCTCACTGGGGATAAAAGTTACACATTGTGAACTATAGATATCTAATTATTTATTTATTTATTATATTAATTCTTTATATTATTCCTTATGTTTATCTTCTGTTCTATGTTTATGTTCTGTAAAGCTGCTTGGAGACAATGTCTATTGTAAAAAGCGCGATACAAATAAACTTGAATTGAATTGAACTGAATAGAAGACCACTGTTAAGGCTCTGGGTTGTTGATCGGAAGGTCAGGGTTCAAGCCCAGGCACTGCAAAGCTGCCACATCTTGGCCCCTGAACAAAGCCATCAAACCTCCCGCTCCAGGGGCAAATCATCATGGGTTAGTCCCTGACTACCACGTCACTTCTGATACTTCTCCGATACATTATATAGAGCAGTGGTCCCCAACCCCCGAGCCGCCCCCAAGGAACATTAAATTGTTTCCATTTTATTTACCGTGGTGTATTTCTCTCGGGTTTGTGCGACTTTCCATGGACGAGAGGTTAACCTGGAGCTGAGAAACGTCACCTAAAGCCGCACCAATACCGCGTGTGCACGAAATATCGTGATATCGTGCCGGGTTTAGGTGACGTCTGGAGCTGAGCGGCTGCAAGCGGCAGTGGCGTTGTAGCTTTGGTGGAGAGAAGGTGTGTATCGCTCTTCTCTCTGTTCACCAGTACTTTCTCATGTACTTGGTCTAACAGTACTTGGTGTACGTGTATATTGTGTTTGCTCAAATTTAACCCACAAATTAGCAAAAATAAGTACGAAACAGACGTCGTTATAAAGTTAGAAACTCTGCCGGTGTTCTGGATTAAAGTCATGGCGGAATACCCTGAGATTGCCACCACAGCACTTAAATCCCTATTGCCATTCCCGACATGCTATCTGTGTGAAGCGGGGTTTTCTGCAGTGACGGCAACCAAAACAAAACAACGGAATAAACTGGACATAAGCAACACAGGTGTCATTGTCTCCTATTACCCCCCAGATGGAACTGTCTCGTTGCAAAGAAACAAGCTCAGGGTTCTCATTGATTTAGCGTTGTAATGAGTTAAAAAGGCATGTTTAAATACATTTAAATTCATTCATTCATTCATCTTCTACCGCTTATCCGAACTACCTCGGGTCACGGGGAGCCTGTGCCTATCTCAGGCGTCATCGGGCATCAAGGCAGGATACACCCTGGACGGAGTGCCAACCCATCACAGGGCACACACACACACTCTCATTCACTCACACAATCACACACTACGGACAATTTTCCAGAGATGCCAATCAACCTACCATGCATGTCTTTGGACCGGGGGTGGAAACCGGAGTACCCGGAGGAAACCCCCGAGGCACGGAGAGAACATGCAAACTCCACACACACAAGGCGGAGGCGGGAATCGAACCCCCAACCCTGGAGGTGTGAGGCGAACGTGCTAACCACTAAGCCACCGTGCCCCTTACAATTAAATTAAAATGATTAATTTATATATTTATTCATTTATAATTCACCCCCCCACCCCCACTGCCAGCGGGCCGCGGTAAAATTATCAAACATTGACCGGTCCGCGGCAAAAAAAAGGTAGGGGACCACTGATATAGAGAACCAAACGAGCTACAGACTCGTGATAGCAGTAATACTACGTGACTGTAACACAAGATGTAGATAATATAGAAGCACTAAGTACTTTCTCTCAGACTGTGTTTAATCATGCAAAACTTCAAAAAGTGCAAAATTTCAGTGTTCACACGCAACGGTCAGCGTAATAAAAAACGACACACGGTGCCAACGCTATAAACTTTGGCATGAGCAAAGCCAGGTCTTTAAAATCAATGGCGTGTTGATTTCCTCAGCGCACCACACGGCCTGTGACCTCTGGATGTTGAAAAGGAAAAGAAAAACACTGGAGCAGACGGTGATGTCATCAAGGCAGGCCAGACCCGTTCTCTCTCACGCGAGCGCAAATACACACAGCGAAGGACGGCCACTAATAGCACTCGCGTTCCTTAACGCCACTTTCATTTCATTCTGAAAGCTGCGGAAGTTTTTCCAACGTCAACATAACATTTGTTTCGTGGTTTTTTTTTTTTTTATCCTTGCTGCCAATTTTGTATTTTCTTGCTCTGGTAGATAAACAGATTAAGACAGATTCCTGTGTATAGTTGGAAAAAAATCACCAAAATAAATAAATAAATAAATAAATAAATCATCACACGGGCAAAACTTCTCTAAATGAAATGAGAAATGTTCTTACAGCTGTCTGTCATTTATGTGTCCTCTGAATAAGAGACACAAAGTGCTCTCTCTCTCTCTCTCTCTCTCTCTCACACACACACACACAATCACCTCTCTCTCTCTCTCTCTCTCTCACACACACACACAATCACCTCTCTCTCTCTCTCTCTCTCTCTCACACACACACACAATCACCTCTCTCTCTCTCTCTCTCTCTCTCTCTCTCACACACACACAATCACCTCTCTCTCTCTCTCTCTCTCTCTCTCTCTCTCACACACACACACACACACACACAATCACCTCTCTCTCTCTCTCTCTCTCTCACACACAATCACCTCTCTCTCTCTCTCTCTCTCTCTCTCTCTCTCTCTCTCTCACACACACACAATCACCTCTCTCTCTCTCTCTCTCTCTCTCTCGCACACACACAATCACCTCTCTCTCTCTCTCTCTCTCTCTCTCACACACACACACAATCACCTCTCTCTCTCTCTCTCTCTCTCACACACACACACACAATCACCTCTCTCTCTCTCTCTCTCTCTCTCTCTCTCACACACACAATCACCTCTCTCTCTCTCTCTCTCTCTCTCGCACACACACAATCACCTCTCTCTCTCTCTCTCTCTCGCACACACAATCACCTCTCTCTCTCTCTCTCTCTCTCTCTCGCACACACAATCACCTCTCTCTCTCTCTCTCTCTCTCTTTCTCTCTCGCACACACAATCACCTCTCTCTCTCTCTCTCTCTCTCTCTCGCTCTCTCTCACACACACACACACACACAATCACCTCTCTCTCTCTCGCACACACAATCACCTCCCTCTCTCTCTCTGTCTCTACCTTTTTTGTCACTTCTTTTAACAGCAGATCCTTGTAACTCATTTCACAGGTACAGAGTGAGAGATAGTTACAGTAACTAACTGCCACTTTTCTTCAGCTTTTCACTCGACATGGAATCAATGCGAAGCTAAAACCACCATCTGTCCTGTTGATCCTGAATACAAAATGTCACCAAAACCTGAACCTGCTCTGAGTCAGACACAAAATAATTAAAAACCCCAAACACACACACACACACCTCTCTCTCTCTCTCTCTCTCTCTCTCTCACACACACACACACACACACACAATCACCTCTCTCTCTCTCTCTCTCACACACACACACACACACACACACACACACACACACACACACACACAATCACCTCTTTCTCTCTCTCACACACACACAATCACCTCTCTCTCTCTCTCTCTCACACACACACACACACACACACACACACAATCACCTCTCTCTCTCTCACACACACACACACAAAATCACCTCTCTCTCTCTCTCTCTCTCTCACACACACACACACACACACACACACACAATCACCTCTCTCTCTCTCTCACACACACACACACACAAAATCACCTCTCTCTCACACAATCACCTCTCTCTCTCTCTCTCTCTCTCTCTCACACACACACACACACACACACACAATCACCTCTCTCTCTCTCTGACAGGAACAAGAAGCTAGGTAGGCACAGTTCGTCGAAAATACAATACACTTATCAAATCTGAGTGACGCACACAGACACAGAGGCTGCCAAGGTCCAATATGTCTCTGTGTAACTGTGAATCATTTTGTGTGTGTGTATGAGAGAGTGAGAATTTGTGAGACAGGGACAGACAGTGACTCCAGACTGAGCAAGAACAACAAATGTGACAGAGATGTTTGTTGTGAAGTATGTTGTGAAAGGTGCTTCTGTTGCACTGCATGTGTAACATTTCTGAAAAGAAAAAAAAAAACCCGCTGAGAGATCTGTGAGTCATGTGAGATTGTACGGTTGTGTAAACCCTGAACAAACTCTGACCTGATGTGTTCCGTCGCTGGCACTGTACACCGAGCGCAGCTGCTTCAGGTGCTCACGGGCTCGGCCCACACTCCTCAACGTCTCGAACACGTGCTCCAGTGCTGTGTGTGCACGCTCTGTCGTCAGTTCTTCAGGGCTAGAGACTCCTACACACACACACACACACACACACACACACACACACACACACACACACACACACACACACACACACACAATCATTGCTTACACCTATGCTTACACCTCAACCTGAGCAATCACAAGAACACAATCTGGCTTTAATTAAACTGTGGGTCAGTGGTGGCGTGGTCAAGTGTTAACTGTGGACTAGTGTTAATTTTGTCACCTATTTTTAATTTAGTCTTAGTCTTAGTCTTGTGCCAAATGTCCTTGTTAGTTTTAGTCATATTTAGTCATTCACATATCTTTTTTTGTTAGTCAAGTTTTAGTCGACTAAAAGTCTCGTCATTTTAGTCTAGTTTTAGTCAAAAGAAAACTCAAGGTATCTTAGTCAAGTTTTAGTCGACTAAAAGTCTTTTAATTTTAGTCTAGTTTTAGTCAAAAAATTGTAGTCTTTTTTTTAAATGACACATTATTACTGAGATTATTACTGATAAACATTCCAGTAAAAAAAGTGTTTCACAGATGTTTCACTCGAACTTGACCGCACATCACATTTTTTACTTTATTGTTACTGCTTTTAATCGTAATGCAAAGACCGGTCATCGGGACATAAGCTGTCATGTACAATAAAAGAGCCTGCGCAGCGACATGAAATATAATTTAACACAAAAAGCCTGACTAGACCAGGGGTGGACTTGCACTCAGGAGTTTTTATTTATTTATTTATTTATTTATTTGAGCGGCGTGTGGACGAATTCTTTCTACACACACACTATTTTATTTCTTGATAACAGACCGCTGCGAACTATAACACACCGTTGCCATGAAAAACAGAGCGTTGCCATGGACACACAGGATTCTAACCGTAGAGACGGAGCGCACTATTTTCTTTAGCGGAAACAATACAATTGTTTTTAAATCAATAAACTCCTTTTTAAATCATCATTTTGTGTCAAATTATTGATTTATTTGGTAGGTAGCAATATAATAAGCTGGATCCGCTTCGCGGACCTGTAACTTGAGCATCAGCGCAAAGCCGCGAACTCGTTGTGAATATTTTAAAGGCGTAACAGTTGATGAAAAAGCAGAGACAATTGTAGACGAAAATGAAGAGAGATTTTATCTTAGTTTTTATTTTAAACAAAACATTTTCGTCTCGTCTTTTTTCGTCAACAATAACGCATGTTAATTTAGTCTTAGTCAGCGTTTTTGGACAGTGGTGCAGTCTCGTCATCGTCTCGTCTTAGTCATGAAAAAAAGGTTGTTGACGAACATATTTCGTCTCGTCTGACGAAATTAACACTCCTGTGGACAGCAGGTAGTGTGTGATGACATCCACTTGTATCTTACTAATATCTGCCTACTTATCTGTGTTTCTCTGTGAGCCAGAGTGGGGGGAGGGGGAGAAGGAGAGCGAGAGAGAGAGAGAGAGAGAGAGAGAGAGAGAGAACTCTACACACCTTCAGTGAAAGACAACAAGGCAAAGGAAGAGTCTTCACCTGCTCTGTAGACATTAAGAAGGTGACTGACTCTCTATGGCATGAAGGATGATGTTTAAACTCCTCCAGTCTGCTGGCATTAAAGGGAAAGTCTACGACACCAATAAATCAACGTACCAGGAAAGTGAGTGTGAGTAAAAACAAATCAAGTTCTTTAAACAAGAGTGTGGTGGGAGTGATTATGGCTGACCGAGTCTGTCTTTATTCAACATCTTCATTAATGAATTATGGAGAGGATTTCCTACTGAAGAACCTTTCCGTCCTAGACGAGTACTGCAGTAAGTGGGTTTCCGACACCGGGGAATCCACAACTGCAAGAGAAAACATCTTACACATCTTACCTCGGTGTAACCCATGACAACAGCACAGCACAGGAAGTTGAACCTGGCCGTACAGACGCGCACGGATAAAGCAGGTAGAGCCTTCTACACACTTAAACAAAACTTCGATCCACAACACACCATTCATTCATTCATTCATTCATCTTCTACCACTTATCTGAACTACCTCGGGTCACGGGGAGCCTGTGCCTATCTCAGGCGTCATCGGGCATCAAGGCAGGATACACCCTGGACGGATTGCCACAACACACCAATCCCCATTTAAATCTTTAAACTCTAAATCTCAATAATTAAACCCTTACTTTTATATAGAGATGCAATTTGGGGCCCGTTAATCGAATACAACAATCCTAATGAAAAATTCTTAATAGAATTGTGTAAAACACTACTGAACACTCACTGCAACCCCCTCACCCACACAAACACCCACACACCCATACTCGGACATACCCACACTCAAACACAGAAAAACACACACACACACACAAACACTCTCCCACACTAAACACACAACCAAACACACACTCAAACACTTACCCACAACCGAACACACACCCTTAGATACACATCCAGACACAAACAAAATCTGGAACGAATACATTTGAAACAAATATAAAGAACATGTACCCTGAACAGTGGAAAACTGAAAGTACATCCAAACAAATCCAATTAGCTGAATATCTACAGAACAGGAAGCTGAACGAAAGACAAAGTCTGACACTACACAAAGTGCACGATCACAACTTGGAGGGTGAAAAAGGAAACTGAAAAAGAAAGACTTTTTTTTTTATATGATATGACCAAAAAGAAGAAGAACCTGAATGTGAAAATCACCACATTAGACATCCTGAACTTCTCATCTCTGAGCTCTGAGCACAAACTGAGCTGTGCTTTAGGAGGTCATGAAGGCATTGTGTGACTGGCAACCAGGTTCATCTTCACTCTTCAACAATCACTAATCACCTCTAGTCGTCATCTAACCTAACATTAAGACGCTCTACTAATTTTTTTATAAATGTGTAACGAGTCTAAAAGAAGCGAGTCCATGCTGTGTGATGTGTGACATCAGCCAACTGCTCGTGGACGGTGTTTATTAGATTGAATGTTCCCAGAGACGATGGCAGAGAGCAAAAGAGATTTTGAGAAGAAAAAAAAGAAGAAGAAGAACGAGGGAATGTCTCAAGGTTTAATCAAAATCTAATGTGTGCTCTAATGTGCACCTACTAAACTCACAGCCCCAGGAAACTAGAGCTGAGAGAGAGAGAGAGGGAGAGAGAGAGAGAGAGAGAGAGAGAGAGAGAGAGAGAAAGCAGAGAGACAGAGAGAGAGAGAGAGAGAGAGAGAGAGAGAGAGACAGAGAGAGAAGCGGAGAGAGAGAGAGAGAGAGAGAGAGAGAGAGAGAGAGAGAGAGAGAGAGAGAGAGAGAGAGAGAGAGAGAGAGAGAGAGAGAGAGAGAGAGAGAGAGAGAGAGAGAGAGAGAGAGAGAGACAGAGAGACACAGAGAGAGAGAGACAGAGAGAGACAGAGAGAGAGCCAGACAGACAGACAGAGAGAGAGAGACAGAGAGAGACAGAGACAGAGAGAGAGAGAGAGAGAGAGAGAGAGACAGAGAGAGAGAGAGACAGAGAGAGAGACAGAGAGAGAGACAGAGAGAGAGAGAGAGAGAGAGAGACAGAGAGAGAGAGAGAGAGAGAGAGAGAGAGAGAGAGAGAGAGAGAGAGAGAGAGAGAGAGAGAAAGAAAGAGAGAAAGAGAGAGAGAGACAGACAGAGAGAGAGAGACAGAGAGAGAGAAAGAGAGAGAGAGACAGACAGAGAGAGAGACATAGAGAGAGAGACAGAGAGAGAGACAGAGAGAGAGACAGAGAGAGAGACAGAGAGAGAGACAGAGAGAGAGAGAGACAGAGAGAGAGAGAGAGAGACAGAGAGAGAGAGACAGACAGAGTCAGAGAGAGAGAGAGACAGAGAGAGAGAGAGACAGAGAGAGAGAGACAGAGACAGAGAAGAGAGAGACAGAGACAGAGAGAGAGAGACAGAGACAGAGAGAGAGACAGAGAGAGAGACTTGCTCTAATGGTAAACAGCATCTAGCACACAGACGTCTTTGGTCATGTGGTTGGCACCGGGTTCAGAGCTGCCACTATGGAACGCAGGGCCTGAAGGGTATCCAGGTAACTGTTCATGCTGGAGACAGAGCCAAACAAACAGAGGCACCTGAGAAGCAGGACACGGTGCTGTGATTGGAATAAGTGTACACCTGTTCACTGTCTCCTCCATCAGCGTGAGAGAGCCAGAGACATGTGACACTCTAACACAAGTACCACATGACCACGCAGCACAAAGTGCACCACATTACACTCACGTTGCTCCAGAACAGGAAGTCACAAACTTTTACTTTTTACTCAAGTTATTTATGATATCATTTCTAATTAAACATTTTGGATGGCATTTGGCAGATTCCCGCATACAGAGTGACTTACATTTTAGCTCATTTTAAATAACTGAGCATTTGATGGTTGGGGGCCTCACTCGGGGGCCCCTGGTGCAAGAGTTCTGGGATTCGAGCTCACAGCCTTCTAATCCGTAGTCGAACACCTTAACCACAAGGCTTCGACATGAGCTCCACTCTTCTGTGAAGTCAGCTACAAGAGCATTAGTGAGATCAGACACTGATGTTGGAGTGTGTATGTGTGGGGATTAGTGATCATTCAGCTACAAGAGCATTAGTGAGATCAGACACTGATGTTGGAGTGTGTGTGGGGATTAGTGATCATTCAGCTATAAGAGCATTAGTGAGATCAGACACTGATGTTGGAGTGTGTCAGTGGGGATTAGTGATCATTCAGCTATAAGAGCATTAGTGAGATCAGACACTGATGTTGGAGTGTGTGTGGGGATTAGTGATCATTCAGCTATAAGAGCATTAGTGAGATCAGACACTGATGTTGGAGTGTGTGTGGGGATTAGTGATCATTCAGCTATAAGAGCATTAGTGAGATCAGACACTGATGTTGGAGTGTGTCAGTGGGGATTAGTGATCATTCAGCTATAAGAGCATTAGTGAGATCAGACACTGATGTTGGAGTGTGTGTGGGGATTAGTGATCATTCAGCTATAAGAGCATTAGTGAGATCAGACACTGATGTTGGAGTGTGTGTGTGGGGGGATTAGTGATCATTCAGCTACAAGAGCATTAGTGAGATCAGACACTGATGTTGGAGTGTGTATGTGTGGGGATTAGTGATCATTCAGCTACAAGAGCATTAGTGAGATCAGACACTGATGTTGGAGTGTGTGTGGGGATTAGTGATCATTCAGCTATAAGAGCATTAGTGAGATCAGACACTGATGTTGGAGTGTGTGTGGGGATTAGTGATCATTCAGCTATAAGAGCATTAGTGAGATCAGACACTGATGTTGGAGTGTGTGTGTGGGGGGATTAGTGATCATTCAGCTACAAGAGCATTAGTGAGATCAGACACTGATGTTGGAGTGTGTATGTGTGGGGATTAGTGATCATTCAGCTACAAGAGCATTAGTGAGATCAGACACTGATGTTGGAGTGTGTCTGTGGGGATTAGTGATCATTCAGCTATAAGAGCATTAGTGAGATCAGACACTGATGTTGGAGTGTGTGTGGGGATTAGTGATCATTCAGCTATAAGAGCATTAGTGAGATCAGACACTGATGTTGGAGTGTGTATGTGTGGGGATTAGTGATCATTCAGCTACAGGATCATTAGTGAGATCAGACACTGATGTTGGAGTGTGTGTGGGGATTAGTGATCATTCAGCTTCAAGAGCATTAGTGAGATCAGACACTGATGTTGGAGTGTGTGTGTGTGGATTAGTGATCATTCAGCTACAAGAGCATTAGTGAGATCAGACACTGATGTTGGAGTGTGTCTGTGGGGATTAGTGATCATTCAGGTACAAGAGCATTAGTGAGATCAGACACTGATGTTGGAGTGTGTGTGGGGATTAGTGATCGTTCAGCTACAAGAGCATTAGTGAGATCAGACACTGATGTTGGAGTGTGTGTGGGGATTAGTGATCATTCAGCTACAGGAGCATTAGTGAGATCAGACACTGATGTTGGAGTGTGTCTGTGGGGATTAGTGATCATTCAGCTACAAGAGCATTAGTGAGATCAGACACTGATGTTGGAGTGTGTGTGTGGGGATTAGTGATCATTCAGCTATAAGAGCATTAGTGAGATCAGACACTGATGTTGGAGTGTGTGTGTGGGGATTAGTGATCATTCAGCTACAAGAGCATTAGTGAGATCAGACACTGATGTTGGAGTGTGTGTGGATTAGTGATCATTCAGGTACAAGAGCATTAGTGAGATCAGACACTGATGTTGGAGTGTGTCTGTGGGGATTAGTGATCATTCAGCTATAAGAGCATTAGTGAGATAAGACACTGATGTTGGAGTGTGTGTGTGTGTGCGGATTAGTGATCATTCAGCTACAGGAGCATTAGTGAGATCAGACACTGATGTTGGAGTGTGTCTGTGGGGATTAGTGATCATTCAGCTACAAGAGCGTTAGTGAGATCAGACACTGATGTTGGAGTGTGTGTGTGGGGATTAGTGATCATTCAGCTACAAGAGCATTAGTGAGATCAGACACTGATGTTGGAGTGTGTGTGGATTAGTGATCATTCAGGTACAAGAGCATTAGTGAGATCAGACACTGATGTTGGAGTGTGTCTGTGTGTGCGGATTAGTGATCATTCAGCTACAGGAGCATTAGTGAGATCAGACACTGATGTTGGAGTGTGTCTGTGGGGATTAGTGATCATTCAGCTACAAGAGCGTTAGTGAGATCAGACACTGATGTTGGAGTGTGTGTGTGTGGGGATTAGTGATCATTCAGCTACAAGAGCGTCAGTGAGATCAGACACTGAGGAGGTCTGGGGTGCAGCCGGTGCTCCAGTGCACCACAAAACCCAGCACCGATGCTCACTAGGTTGAGTCTGGCAACTTTAAAGTGTTTAAAATAAAAACTGGACTCGATCCTGCTTGAAGCATCACGACAGTAAGTAGATTTCATAACGTACTTTAAACAACAGAATAAATAATAATAATGCCACAGAATTTGCCCTGCTTGTTGGTGATGAATGCAAGTGGTGAACCATGTCACTGGAAATTAAGTCATCAGTGTACATCATGTGTAGTGAGTCAGAGTTCTTATACCAGACCCTGAACTCTGTACACCAGATACTGACTCACCATCAGGATAGGGATCGAGAGAGCTGATTAAGACGAACATGTTCATGTCTTCCTGGAGCTCTGTGCTTTATGCACAGGGTCTTTGTCATGTGTCTAAGAGTGTCGAAGACACTATACACAATTATGTGCTAATGTTTTTGTTGAGGAAAGACCCATGTGTAGCTACGGTCAGTGGCGGTTCTAGGATTTTTCTGTAACAGGGGCCATTAAGGGGCCACATGTTACATTCAGGGGCCAAGTACAGGGTACATTCAAGCACACAAAATAATTTATTCAGTACGGTGCAGATACATTTCAGCAGTCATTCCTTTTTCAAACGCTCGAGTGCCGCCAATTGTTTGGGGGTGGAATTGCATCTGTGATCGTTGTGAAAAAGTCTCCGGTTGCTCTTCTCATAGACGATTGATGGAATGGGGGCCAATCAGGGGCCAGTCAGATTTCAGCAGGGGCCAGGGCCCCCGTGGCCCCGCCTCTAGAACCGCCCCTGGCTACGGTGGTCAGATGTCTACAAAATTCCAGTTTTTTTTTTTCCATTCCTCGGCTTTGAGACCAAAAGTTGTTTGTTTATTTCTCAGTGAAACGATGTCTGGAACAATGCAACAGATTCCACATTATCTGTAAAAAATTGTAGATTCAACAATATATACATCATACGTTGGATTGAGGAACGATCACAGAGGAACACCTGTGAGTTCATTTATCATTTCATTTATCAGAGTTCATTTATCATTTACATCTGGAGGAAACAAAAAACAAAAAAACCCCAACAGTCCAGCTGATAGTAGTCTAACAAAGCTCGTCCTGCCTGGTCTTGCCTTTTTTTTTTTTTATATTACTAAAGAATGACGTAATCTTGTTTGTGAAATATAATCAGAATATAAACAGAACTTGGTGTCCTTGATATTGGACTGAACTGTAACCAGATCCCAGCCATCAGACCTGCAGGGAAAACACCGTAATAAACTCGTCTTAAACACCACACAACCAAATACGCTGAAAATGAGAAAACTTCACCGACTTAATGAGACTATGGTATGACGCGGGTTTGTATCGAAGGGGGTGATGAAGGGAAGTGGAAAAAACTGCTGTGTTGCACCTTTCGTTACACTCTCATGTACTATGAGGTGGCTGGATGTCGGTTATGAAATTGAGCTCAGACCCAAGCTTCTCCTTATGGTATGAGATTTTGATGGCCATCTTTTTGCTCATAAGTTCAATTTCATACGCTGATGGAATGGATTTTCATTATTATTATTATTATTATTTTTTTTTACAAACTAAAACCAATTCTAAACTTGATAACCAGCTCAGAAATAAATCACGGTTACTGGATTTGTTCTACGATCAAAGGCTTCTTCTGAATTGCCTGGATCTTTAGCTAACGCCTGCACGGTTTTCCATCCCAGTATAAATATATTTCCTTTATTCATTATAAAATACAAGCAATACAACTATCTCTGTATTCAAATGTTTTGTATAGATGCGACGTAACTTCTAGTGAAAAAATAAGCGTGAATCAGAGTCTGCTTTAAAGGTCTATGAACCATGGCGTGAAACCATATGGATCCTTTAGAGCAGGGGAGTCAAACTCAAAGTCACAGTGGGCCAGAATATAAATCTGAGATAAAGTCACGGGCCAAACTGAATATTTATTGAAAAATTACCTGCAACTGATATGTAATGTTCAACCTTTTTCATATGGAAACAAACTTTTAGTTTTGCCTGAACACAGGATTTGGAACAACCAGAGCTTGATATTACAAACACATAAGAAATGAAATTTGAAATAAAAGACACGTCAGTGATGTTCATTTCTTATTTAAATAAATAAAATAAATGACGCCTCTCACTGGATCGTTTTAAGTTCCTTTTTGAAGTGGATCTTTCTCAAAACCGACAACAAAACAACCAAAAATAATCATTTCATTTAATGAAAATCCAACTAGTGACTTCTTATGTTATATGCTTTCCTTACAGACACGTTAGCTCCGCCCACAAGACAAACAGGTCTGTCCTTTATATTCGTGAACAGATCATCTGTTTTTGCACAAACTGTCCAACATTTCAGCCGTCTTTGCACATATTGTACAATATCTCAGCCATTTCACACATACTACACAATATTTCAGTCGTTTGCTGTTTTTGCACAATTCTATATATTATCTCAAGGACCTGCTGCTAAGAAACTGTGTTCATTCTAATGTTACTGCACGAAATATTTTGAACATTCAGTATTCACACACAGTATTTACGCTGGTCGGTCGGCGCTGTTTCTGTTTACTGTTTATTGTCTTTTGTGTATTGTATTGTTTTGTAACTTTTTGTATTGTCTTGTAACTTTGTGTCTGCACTGTCTTTTGTCCTGCACTGTCTCTTGTCCTGCACTGTTTGCACCAGGATGCACAGTTGCACTTTATGTATCTAGGACTAACTTAATAAGTCCTTATAGCTCTGTCTTTGTGTTATGTAGCACCATGATCCTGGAGAAACCTTGTCTCATTTCACTGTGTACTGCAACAGCTATATATGGTTGAAATGACAATAAAAGCTTCTTGACTTGACTTGACTTGACTTGATCTGCCTCCCACCTGTCTTGAAAGCTCCTATTGTCCATCTTTCGTTTGGCCATTTTTGTGGAGGGTGGAGTGAACTTGCCCGATGTGACTGTAGCATGGTTGTTAACGACTGTCAACAGAGAACGAACAGCGCTTGCTGTTCGTGACTACGCGTCAATACAATGGCAAGGCATTCTGGGATATGTAGTATTAGCGGAGCATGCGGCTAGCCAGCTGTAATGCACATTTGATATGATCTCGCGTGGCCAAATTTGGCCCGCAGGCCTGAGTTTGACACCCCTGTTTTAAAGGATTTACAAACGGCTGAGAAATCATAACACTGATAACCAGCAGAGTTCCAGGAAACAACCATGAATCATTGATGGCTTCTCAGAAAATATCCAACACTGCACTTTTCTTTTCCGGATTGTTTCTTGAATGTATAAAAACTAATCAAAGTGCATTTTATAAATGTGTCCAAAGCCTCAGGTGCACTTTGTGCAGTTTCAAAAGAAAATCACCTGCTTGGTTTTTCTCTGACTTCCTTTTTTTTTCCTGTTATATCGATTTTTTTTTGTTTGTTTGGAAATCTAAAGCATTTTTATTGACGTGAAAGAAAGACAAAATTTGTACGTAATTGTTTTTATCATTCCACTAGCATTCGTTTTACAAAACAAATTCGATTTTTCGCCACAAGTCTGATATAAAACGAGAAGGACTGACGGCATCGTTGGGTTTGATATCACTGTTTACTTTAAAGACTTTAGTTAAAAAGTTATCGTCTCTAGTCATATGTAATTTAACACCAACAGAAGAGGAAAAAAAGGTTAATCGAAGCCCCTTCATCCCAGACTGCGTAACTCGTACACAGCTGCAGTTTAACAGAGGTTGCTTCACACACCTTGCTTGTCGTGACAGAGGAGCAGAGACGAGAGGCATTCCTCTCTGTCTGTGTGCCTCGCAGCTGCAATGTATTTACGCTCCTCTATTGATGAACTAAGGGGGCACGGTGGCTTAGTGGTTAGAACGTTCGCCTCACACCTCCAGGGTTGGGGGTTCGATTCCCGCCTCCGCCTTGTGTGTGTGGAGTTTGCATGTTCTCCCCGTGCCTCGGGGGTTTCCTCCGGGTACTCCGGTTTCCTCCCCCGGTCCAAAGACATGCATGGTAGGTTGATTGGCATCTCTGGAAAATTGTCCGTAGTGTGTGATTGCGTGAGTGAATGAGAGTGTGTGTGTGTGTGTGCCCTGCGATGGGTTGGCACTCCGTCCAGGGTGTATCCTGCCTTGATGCCCGATGACGCCTGAGATAGGCACAGGCTCCCCGTGACCCGAGGTAGTTCGGATAAGCGGTAGAAGATGAGTGAGAGAGAGAGTGAGTATTGATGAACTAAAACAGAACATCTCTCTTCACCTTTTTCCCTGCAGGTTGACCGTTTCACCCCCTACTGTGTGCAGTTGTGTGTGTCCATGTGCTTGTTTTTTGCGGTTACATAAACAGCTCCACATTTCCCCCGTCTGAAAAACCGCAAGGCAAACTGCTCCGTGTGTGTGTGTGTGTGTGTGTGTGTGTGTGTGTGAGTGGGAAAACCTCTGATCTCTATTGATCTCCATTTGGCATAAATATTTACCAGACCTTTGGTTAATGGAGATGATGATCTGTGGAAAATATCACATGTGTAGGAAGAGCAGGAGGAGCACATAGTTTGAGGAAAGCACGTTATTTACTACTTTGGAAAACCTCACACTACTTTGGAAATCCTCTGACAATTACTACGACTTGGTAAATGAGAGAGAGAGAGATGAAAGAGAGAGAGAAAGAATATAGCCGAGCTTCGATGGAGCTTCTGGATGTCTGTTTTGATCTGCAGTGGAATGCTCTCTCCTGCTTGCGCTCTCTCTCTCTCTCTCTCTCTCTCTCTCGCCGTCACTGTTTAGCCAAAAATAGTGGTGTGTTTAGACGGAGGGAAAAAGCTTGGACATGAAGGCTGGTATTACTCTTGTGTTATTTTAGTGAGGCCAGTTTTCCTTTGCATTGTAGGTGTTTTCTTCCCAGCAGAACTTAGCAGCTGGTTAAAAGTGAGCTACCAGTTTCTCCACCTTGAACCTGTTTTCCTAAATCGTTCCTAAGCGGTCACTGTTGTCATGGTTACATGGTTCTAATATACCAATATATCAATGATGAATGATAAGGTATGTACCGAATTGAACACTTATGCACTATTCTGAGGATGTGGTAGCCTAATGGCTAAGATGGTGGACTGCTGATTAGAAGGTTGTGAAGGTTGGTCTACCAGTCGGAAGGTTGTGAGTTCGAATCCCATTTCCACCAAGCTGCCACTGCTGGGCCCCTGAGCAAAGATAAGGGCGTCTGACAAATGCCATAAATGTATTGTACTCTGTTGTGTAGTGTGACTTGTGTGTTCACAGAGAAATCTCCAAGGAAAAGAAGAAGTAGCACAATTAAGTGTGGAAGAATAAACGAAGCGTGGAATGTTGGACGCTTCCTGCACGTAAGACGTAGTGGAAGGTGGGTGGAGCTACCAGACCGACAACACTTTGGTGGACGGGACTTTTTTTTCGCTAAAACTAGCGTCACGCTACGTGTGTTTAATTTCTGTCATCATTTGCCATCGACTGGGAAATGCCTTCTACATCAGCTTAGTAAAAAAAAAACCTTAGTGTTCCTTTAGAGACGATACGACCCCTCAAACATTAGTACGCTAGAGTATGTAGTGCATAGTGTAAAGGTGTAGTAGGTCATTTGGGACACAGCTATAGCTTATAATTAATGGTGCTTGCAAAGCAACATTCTTACTATCCTGCATACTCTTCCGGACAAAACTTCGGCGCGTAACTTGTCCCACAGCTTTTATCCTAGACCCATGAATGACGTGTCAAATCGACCGGCTCGTTGACTGGCTATGACTTTTCTAAGCGATCCGAGTACCAGTACTTCCGGTACCGGGTCTCAAAATGGCCTTTTTTCCCATAGACTCCCATTATAAACTTTGGAGGTTTATAACTCGGCAAGTTTTCGAACTATCTACACCAAACTCTGCCAGTTCCTTTAGGGTGATACTCTGAACAAACTTTTACATTGGTGTACCGACTGGCCATTGCGGTTGTGCCGCAGCCCCGCCCCCAAAATATGCAAAATCAAAAAACTTTTTACAACATGGACATGTGACATATCAAAACACTCAGAACAATGAGGGGAACTTCCTCACGTCTATTCTGGTCACGTCACGTGAGGGGAACTTGCCACGTGCAAGCACCATTCACATTTTCTTCAGGAAATGTATGTTCTATTTGTAATTATTGTTCTAGTGTATAACAGGTATTGATTGCTAACACCAAAGATATACGGCTTGATGAAACAGCCCTGGTGTGAACAATAACAAAGTTACAGTGCACGTCTTCTGATAGTAAATAAGATGCACCACGTGACCAAATGTATGTAGACACTTGATCATCACACTCATATGTGCTTGTGGAACATCTTAAATCTCCAGATTTATTCTCCCTGTGTTTACTGTTATAATGAGTTTCAGTCTTCTGTGAAGGCTTTCCACTAAATGTTGGTGTGTGTGTGGGGATTAGTGATCATTCAGCTACAAGAGCATTAGTGAGATCAGACACTGATGTTGGAGTGTGTGTGTGGGGATTAGTGATCATTCAGCTACAAGAGCGTTAGTGAGATCAGACACTGATGTTGGAGTGTGTGTGGGGATTAGTGATCATTCAGCTACAGGAGCATTAGTGAGATCAGACACTGATGTTGGAGTGTGTGTGGGGATTAGTGATCATTCAGCTACAGGAGCATTAGTGAGATCAGACACTGATGTTGGAGTGTGTGTGGGGATTAGTGATCATTCAGCTACAAGAGCGTTAGTGAGATCAGACACTGATGATGGAGTGTGTGTGTGGGGATTAGTGATCATTCAGCTACAAGAGCGTTAGTGAGATCAGACACTGATGTTGGAGTGTATGTGTGTGGGGATTAGTGATCATTCAGCTACAGGAGCATTAGTGAGATCAGACACTGATGATGTAACAGTGAGGAGGTCTGGGGTTCAGTTGGTGTTCCAGTTCATCCCAAAGGTGTTCAGTGGGGTTGAGTCAGAGTCAGGGCTCTGTGCAGGACACTCGAGTTCTTCCACTCCAACATTAACACACGGCTCATACGTCTTCATGTCTGAAGCTCAGTTAGAGCAGGTTTAAGCCTCTTATGCCCCTTTTCCACCAAAAAGAACCGGGTGCTGGTTCAGAGCTAGCACTGGTGCTGGTTCAAAGTTGGTTCCACTGGCGAACCTTCTAAGAACCGGTTTGTCTTTCCACCGGCTAGAGAGCCGTCACAGAGCCGAGTCTGACATCACTGTATACGTGTCACGTGTCCCAGCAACGTTAGCGCAACAGCGGCAAACACAAACACATCAACAATGGCGGACGTTGCTTTACTGTTAATGCTCATGGCTTTATGAACCTACATTAACATCCAAACGCGGCGAATCCAACGTGTACGTGCAGCTCCATGTAATCTGTATAAACGGAGGTTGTAATCGATAAAGTACATAACGTTATTTTATCATTAACACAGAAAAAAGTTAGCCTTAGCATGTAGTTACTTACTATCATGTGTGCTGATAATGTATCATATCGTGGTAAAGTAAAAGTGTATTAAACATTAGTATACTTAAGGTACATTATCAAAAGCGCTAACAGTAGCCCCGCCCACAGCCCCGCCCACAGCCCCTGACACAAGCGGTTATTAAGTCTAGACCAGCAACGTTTTGGTGCTACTTAAGAACCACTTTTCCTGGTTCAGAGCCGGTGCTTTGGCTGTCAAAAAAGAAAGAACTGGTTCTAAATTAGGCTCCGAACCAGCACTCAAACTGCCTCGGTGGAAAAGGGGCATTAGTTTCAGTGAAGGGAAACATTTTAGAGATATTCTACACAATGTCGTGTTCGAAAATTTGTAGTATCGGTTTGAGGAAGAAGCACATACAAGAGTGAAGATCAGATGTCCAGACACTTTTGGCCATATAAAGACATGTTGTGTCTCACTGATGTTACATAAGGACTAAATACACCAGTCTTAAGCTCAAAGGCAAAACACATTAGAGATTCAGGAAATTTGCTTGATTCAAACTTTAATAGCGCTGAAACTTCAGCTCTGGCCATGTGTGTTAGAGACTGGCTATTTATAGAATAAGACTTTTGCCAAGCCTCTAAAGAGTAGTGTGTGTGTGTGTGTAGCGTGAGACTGCTATTTGACTGGCTGCCAAAGTACACATTAGCAATGTGGTATGCATATGCGTGAGTTATAAGTTGCGGTAAAAGTGAAACGATGATCACAGCACCAAATCTGAAGTCGGAGCCAGGTGCCTGTCTGAGACTGACAAGATGTTTGCATGGAATGCCACACACACACACACACACACACACACACACATACACACACACAAACGCACACTTAACCACAAAACTACCAGCTTCTCCTCTCACGCAACCCTTTTGTTTTGAAAGTCAGTGCATAAGCATAAAATGACTGCTAGGTGCTGTGTGTGAGTCTGAGTGTGTGCGTGTGTGTGTGTTTGTGTGTGTGTGTGTGTGCGTCATCAAACATCAACACTAAACACGAGAGAGAGAGGAAGAAATAAAGGGAATGCAGGAAAGAAAAAAGATTGGAAAGTGAGATTGTGTGTGTATGTGTGTCTATCTGAGAGACAAAGTGTGAAAGAGAGAGTCTGTGTGTGTGTGTGTGTGTGTGTGTGTGTGAAAGAGAGAGAGAAAGAGAGACTGTGTGTCTGTGAAAGAGATTAAGACTGTGTGTATGTATATGTGTGTGTGTTTGTGTGTGAAAGGCAGTAAGACAGTGTTTATATATGTGTGTGCGTGTCTGTGTATATGTGTATAAATGTGTGTGTGTGTGTGTGTGTCAGGGAAGTGAACATTGTGCTGTTAGTGAAAGTGCAGCAGGAAGTACTAGAACACTTCTAATGAGAGCTGATGAGCAAAAGAGAGGAGAGCACTACAACACTCGCTCTACGAGCTTGCGTAAGCCGTGACGTGTGTGTGTGTGTGTGTGTGTGTGTGTGTGTGTGTGTGTGTGTGCGCAGCATTTTATAGAACAGTCCATTACTATGTGTGTAAATAAGATAAGTAAAGCAGCAAAGCGGGATCTGGATAACTTGAAAAGACTTTGATGGTACAGTTAATCTATTTGTATAAACTTATTTTACTCAACCTGAAAACTTCATCAAGACCTCACAAAAACAGACTAAAAAAAAAAGACAACAATGAAGATATTTGGTCGAAAAAAATAAATAAATACTAACAATAAAATAAAAAAGACTTGAGAAGTGACTCTCAGTCTGTCTCCTCTCTGTTAAAAAGGTTCTGCAGTTGTTGTGATTGGTGTCATGAGCTGTATGTTAAACCCCTCACTCTCAAAAGACTGAACACTAACCAGACCTTTCTGTAACTGAATGTGACGTACTAAACCCCGGATTATCAGACCCACAGTGTCAAAAGTGTACAGTACGATACCACGTGGCGTTAAAATGTTAAGACTCGTTGCTTAGCAACAGGAACGCAATCGGAAACGGAACCTCTGTGCTTCATATCACGTGAACTCCAGGACGTAGCAACACGGTGTTAAAAACAACAACAACAACAACAAACAAACAAACAAAAAAAACGGCTTGTTAGATCGAGTCAGGTGGCACCTCATGAGAGATGCTTTCTGTGGCGAAGGAATTACTACAGGGTGTGACACTGGAAAATGATGTGGTTTTGATATTTCACAGAGGTGGGAGTAAGTCACACGTGTGCAAGTCACAAGTAAGTCTCAAGCCATGAATGTCAAGTCAAAGTCAAGTCGGGTCTTTTTTAATATTTGTCAAGCAAGTCTCAAGTCTCAAATTTGCGACTTAAGTCTGACTCGAGTCAAGTCGAGTCCCCCAGCTCTGAGTCGTTTAACTCAAGTCCGAGTCAAATCTCAAGTCATGAATGTCAAGTCGAGTATTTTTTTAATATTTGTCAAGCAAGTCTCAAGTCTCAAATTTGCGACTTAAGTCTGACTTGAGTCAAGTCATATGACTCGAGTCCCCCATCTCTGATATTTCAGATATGTGAGAGATTTCTCTCGTGAGCTCCTCACACTTAGGGTGCGGTTTGGGAATTCCTTGTACTAGAGCGAGGTGTTAGTAAATCTAGGTTTCTTTCAAAACTATTTTCATTTGAAATCCAAACACTTTATCTTCAGAATTCTGTGTTTTAAATGAACTCAATTCTATTCAAATATTATTTGTGTAGCGCTTTTAACAATGGACGTTGTCTCAAAGCAGCTTAAGGGCCTTTTTACACCCGGTCACTTCATGTGTTTTCTCTGATCCGATAGCTTCTGATTTGTTAAAACTGTTCCATTTACATTAGGCCACATAAACGTGTCTCGGCGAATCGGATATCGATCCGATCTTTCTACTCCCGCCTAAAATGCTAATATATTTCACCTCATTTCCGGGGTAATTGAAATGGAACACGCTTTGGTGTATGCTGTTGCTACAAAAAACAGCATTTACTGTTTGCTGCATTTTCGCTGGCGGCAGCAGTGCATTTTAAGACCCAACGAGACACCTGGGTGAAAGATCGGAGCCAGAACTGGTGGGAAAACATATTTGTTTCTGGCGCGGTGCACGACACGCGAGTCACCTGCGAGTGACGTACTTCCGTTTGGGAGGAGTATAGCGCTGACGTATGTGGCTTGAACAACCACATTCATTTACACCTGTCCAGTTTCATCTAAAATGCGTCCCAGACCACCTCCTGAAGTGGTTTGAGCGATCGGATTTATATCCGTCTCGAAACCGTTTTCGGAGGGCATTTAGACCTGGGGTCTCATTTATAAAGCGTGCGTACGCACAAAACGGGGCTGGAAACGTACGTACGCCAGTTCCCACGCAAAGGTTGTGATCTATAAAAAACAAACTTGACGGGAGACCTTGCGCACCTTTAAGCAAACTTTGAGACGTGCGTACGCACATTCTGGAGACAAAGGGAATTAGCGACACAGATGGTGAGGTCGTGAACTGAAGTTAGATTGTAGAAAATAAATGAGGGAAGAACGATTATAAGAATTAATGACATTTCATTTTCACTCCATTTCATACGTTATATCCACATTATCATGAAGATTAAATCCAACAGTGTTGTTTGTGCCGATTGTTTTAGGCTATATACATCTAGTAAAATCCAAACGTAATTCAAAATGTTGCTTACAGGAGTGCGTACGCATGGTTTTATAAATCGGAATATTTTGTGGCGTACGCCATTTTTCTCTTTTGGGCGCACGTAAACTTTTAGTAGGGATCCTACGCACAGTTTTATAAATGAGACCCCTGGTCTTTTTAACATCGGATAGCTATCGGATCACAGAAAACGCATGAAGTGACCAGGTGTAAAAAGCCCCTTACAGAACATAAGAAATATAATACAAGATGTTTATTATACAAAGATTAATATTAGACTTGGGGGGCACGGTGGCTTAGTGGTTAGCACGTTCGCCTCACACCTCCAGGGTTGGGGGTTCGATTCCCGCCTCCACCTTGTGTGTGTGGAGTTTGCATGTTCTCCCCGTGCCTCGGGGGTTTCCTCCGGGTACTCCGGTTTCCTCCCCCGGTCCAAAGACATGCATGATAGGTTGATTGGCATCTCTGGAAAATTGTCCGTAGTGTGTGATTGCGTGAGTGAATGAGAGTGTGTGTGTGTGTGCCCTGTGATGGGTTGGCACTCCGTCCAGGGTGTATCCTGCCTTGATGCCCGATGACGCCTGAGATAGGCACAGGCTCCCCGTGACCCGAGGTAGTTCGGATAAGCGGTAGAAAATGAATGAATGAATAATATTAGACTTATATTTGAATGTGTTTGTGTTTATCCCTAATGAACAGGTCCGAGGTGTCTGAGGCGACCGTGGTGAGGAAAAACTCCCATAGATGGAAGATGAAGAAACCTTGAGAGGAACCGGACTCAAAAGGGAACCTCATCCTCATTGGGGTGACACTGGAGGGTGTGATTATAAATATACAGTTAATTGTGTCAACAGAAAATTGTGTATTGATCAGGAGGTTGTTGTCCTTAAAGACCACATGAAGCGGAATCCAACTGAAGCTGGTACATCCCTTTGTGCCTCTTGTCTCACAGGGTTGGCCTCTTCTCACCGAAGGTCTGAAATCTTCATAAGGCCGAACTGTCGGTTAACGGAAACAGGCAAGATTCCAGTTTGAGATCCGGGAATCTAATTGCCGGAAGAAACATATGACCAAAAGCATGAATGTTTAATCGGGGCTCAGGCTTTCATCTAGCGTGCAGAAATATTCCTCTCTAATTACACACAGCACATTCTCAGCCAACCTGGATTAAGGCAGGAGAGAGAGAGAGAGGAAGAGAGTGTGTCCTGTACTGCAGCGCAGTAGGGCATTGGTAAAAATGAATAAATAAATAAATAAATAAAATATTCTCAGAATCCCAGCAACATTACTGGTTTTCATAAATCAATGCAAAAAGCTCAGAATGAAGCATGTTATATATGTCTATTTGACAGATTTCAGACCCGCCTCTCGCCAACGTTCAGTACAGACGATGTCGCTCTGTGCTAATCCTCAACATTATATAAAGTACCAAATCCCATCATATCCCCAGAAATTCCTTTCCAACTGCCAGGGACATTCCACAGTCTTGGAAACATTCTGGCATGATTCAGCCCAGTCTGTCAAAACACCTCCAGCACTTCAACACCTGCGAATATTTCCTCGACCTGCTGGCACAAACGCCACATTCCTGTAGTTACAAACAATATTCCGACATACACACGCCATGGCCTCTATTACACCAATTCAGCATTTAAAAACATGTCTCACTGACAGACTTCCGTGACACGACCGGTACAGTAGGAGGTCCTGAGATGGACACTGTGGTGGTCGCTAATTCAAATCCTGAGAGGTCAAGACAGCGAGACAGGACTCCCTCAGCTGTCAATCACAGCGACACTGGACAATCTTGGGCACCTGTGAGTTCATGTATGCGGATGAGGGCAGAAAGCGATTTCCTCCACGTGTGTTCACTGCAGGAGCAGCAGTCCAGAAAGACACAGTTGTCTGGCTTCCTCTGAGACACGTGATAGTCTTCACCCTCCGGAAAATCTCGTTTTTTTGAGTGCTTGTTAATACGGATAACATCCATCCTTTTTCTGTAGCGTTCTATACAGGGTTGAGATCAGGGGATTCAGGGTGCAATGCGGGGGACACCGTGTACAGTACGGGGTTCCAACCCATCACAGAGCACAATCTCACACACACACACACACACACACACACACACACACACACACTACCTAAGCACAGAGCGATCAAGCAAACTCCACACACACAGGGAGGAGACAGGACTCAAACCCCCAGGGTTTATATAGTGACCTTCATTTGTGCATTTGTACGTACAACATATTAATGGTCTGAAATGACCAAAGCAACATAAATGTTGCCTTTGTTTAAGTAAAAATTTGTGTCCCCACAAAGATAGGAAAGACAGGAAGTAATCAGGAATTAACAAAACGAAATCACTTGGCAAGTGAATCAGGATCAGGATCGCGTGATCGGAAGCAGGAGCGAGATTTCCGAATCTGACATCTAAGGATTTAATCAGACTGTAAAGCATGACATGAAATGAACCTTGGAGTCTGAACAGATTTAAAATAAAAGAATGTACTTAATTCAGCGTGAATGAAAGAAGGTGGGGCAAAGAAGGGGGGGGGGGGGGGACTTGTGTGTGTGTGTGTGTGTTTGTGTGAGCAAAAGAGAGAAAAAGTGAGAGAGTGTGTGTATGAGAGAAGGAGGGAGAGGGAGAGGTGTGTGTGTGTGTGTGTGTGTGTGTGTGTGTGTGTGTGTGTGTGTGTGTGTGTGAGAGAGAGACAGAGAGTGTACTACAGACACTACAGCACACCTTCAGAGGTGTTGTGGAGACACAGAGGATGTACACACTATACTGTATGTCTGTATAACAAGCTTTATGATGTCCTATAGTTTAACTCAGAGGTTAAAGAACTTCATCAGTAAACAACACAACAAAAGGACTAAGTTCAGATTTATAAAATTGTGAACATTGTGATCTTTCATCATACATTATGTATGATTTTGTGTGGACCTGCAGCAAGCAGCAGTGACATCAGTGCCACTTACTCACTCACTCACACACACACTCACTCACACACTCACTCACACACACACTCTCTTATTCACTCACTCACACACACACTCTCTTATTCACTCACTCACTCACACACTCTCTTATTCACTCACTCACTCACTCACTCACACTCTCTTATTCACTCACTCACTCTCTCTTATTCACTCACTCACACTCTCACTCACTCACTCACTCAAACTCTCTTATTCACTCACTCACTCACTCACACACACACTCACTTATTCACTCACTCACACACTCACTCACACTCTCTTATTCACTCACTCACACTCTCACTCACTCACTCACTCAAACTCTCTTATTCACTCACTCACTCACTCACACTCTCTTACTCACTCACTCACACGCTCCTATTCACTCACTCACTCACTCACATTCTCTTATTCACTCTCTCACACACTCACTCACTCACTCACACTCTCTTACTCACTCACTCTCTCTTACTCACTCACTCACACACTCACTCACTCACACTCTCTTATTCACTCACTCACACTCTTATTCACTCACTCACACTCTCACTCACTCACTCACTCACTCACACTCTCTTATTCACTCACACACTCACTCACTCACACTCTCACTCACTCACTCACTCACTCACTCACTCACACTCTCTTGTTCACTCACTCACACACTCACCCACACTCTCTTACTCACTCACTCACTCACTCACACTCTCTTATTCACTCACTCACTCACTCACACTCTCTTATTCACTCATTCACTCACACTCTTATTCACTCACTCACACTCTCTTATTCACCACTCACCTCACACTTCTATACTCACTCACTCACCACTCATCACTCATATCTTATCACTCACTCTCTCTACTCACCACTCACACTCCTTACTCACTCACTCACACTCTCTTATTCACTCACTCACACACTCACTCACTCACACCTCTTATCACTCACCCTCACTCACTCACTCACTCTCACTCACCCACTCATCCTCACTCACTCACACATCTCTTCACTCACTCACACACTCTCACACCACTCACTCACTCACTCACCTCACTACACTCTCACATCACTCACTACTACACTCTACTCCACACTCTCTTATTCACTCACTCACCCCACACTCTCTCACTTCACACTCTCTATTCACTCACTCACACACACTCTCATCACTCACTCACTCACACTCTTACTCACTACACTCACACTCTCTATCTCACTCACTCACACTCTATTCACTCACTCACTACTCACACACTCTCTTATTCATCACTCACACTCTCATTCACCATCACTCACACTCTCCTTATTCACTCATCTCACACTCTCTTATTCACTCACCATCACACTTCATTCACTCACTTCACCTCACTCATCCCTCACACTCTTATTCAGCTCACTCACACTCTCTTATTTCACTCACTCACACTCTCTATTCACTCATCACACAATCTCTTATCACTCACTCACACTCTCTATTCACTCACTCACTCACACTCTCTTATTCACCATCACTCACAATCTCTATTTCACTCACTCACACTCTCTTATTCACTCACTCACTCACTCACACTCTCTTATTCACTCATTCACTCACACTCTTATTCACTCACTCACACTCTCTTATTCACTCACTCACTCACTCACACTCTCTTATTCACTCATTCACTCACACTCTCTTATTCACTCACTCACACACTCACTCACTCACACTCTCTTACTCACTCACTCACTCACACACTCTCACTCACTCACACTCTCTTATTCACTCACACACTCACTCACACTCTCATTCACTCACTCACTCACACTCTCTTATTCACTCATTCACTCACACTCTCTTATTCACTCACTCACACTCTCTTATTCACTCACTCACACTCTCTTATTCACTCACTCACTCACACTCTCTTATTCACTCACTCACTCACACTCTCTTATTCACTCACTCACACGCTCTTATTCACTCATTCACACACACTCTCTTATTCACTCACTCACACTCTCATTCACTCACTCACTCACTCACACTCTCTTATTCACTCATTCACTCACACTCTCTTATTCACTCACTCACACTCTCTTATTCACTCACTCACTCACTCACACTCTCTTATTCACTCACTCACTCTCTTATTCACGCACTCACAATCTCTTATTCACTCACTCACTCACAGTCTCATTCATTCACTCACTCACACTCTCTTATTCACTTACTCACACTCTCGTATTCACTCACTCATTCACTCACTCTCTTATTCACTCACTCACTCACACACTCACACTCTCACTCACTCACTCACACTCTCTTATTCACTCACTCACTCACACTCTCTTACTCACTCACTCACTCACACACTCTCACTCACTCACTCACACTCTCTTATTCACTCACTCACACACTCACTCACTCACACTCTCATTCACTCACTCACTCACACTCTCTTATTCACTCATTCACTCACACTCTCTTATTCACTCACTCACACTCTCTTATTCACTCACTCACACTCTCATTCACTCACTCACACTCTCTTATTCACTCACTCACACTCTCTTATTCACTCACTCACTCACACTCTTATTCACTCACTCACTCACACTCTCTTATTCACTCACTCACTCACACTCTCTTATTCACTCACTCACAATCTCTTATTCACTCACTCACTCACACTCTCTTATTCACTCACTTACTCTCTTATTCACGCACTCACAATCTCTTATTCACTCACTCACTCACACTCGTATTCACTCACTCACTCACACTCTCTTATTCACTCACTCACACTCTCGTATTCACTCACTCACTCTCTCGTATTCACTCACTCACTCACACTCTCGTATTCACTCACTCACACTCTCGTATTCACTCACTCACTCACACTCTCTTATTCACTCACTCACTCACTCACACTCTCTTATTCACTCATTCACACTCTCTTATTCACTCACATATTCTCTCATTCACTCACTCACTCACACTCTCTTATTCACTCACTGACACGCTCATTCACTCACTCATGCTCTTATTCACTCACTCACTCACTCACCCACTCTCTTATTCACACACTCTCACTCACTCACAAAATCACTTACTCTCTTATTCCCTCACATATTCTCTCATTCACTCACTCATTTACTCTCTCACATATTCACTCATTCACTCTCTTACGCACTCACTTGCTCCTTCAGATTTCTACAACTACTATATCAAGGAGCAACTTATGGTTCTCAGTGCAACCACTATTATGTTTTTTGGGAGGTGGGAAACTGGAGAACCCAGAAGAGAACCCACACAGACACAGTGAACACACACAGAACCTCTACACAGTCAGTAACCCAAACTCAAGCTCAATCATGCACGTTCTTTCCATTCTTCTTTATTTGAGTTGCTCATCTCATTTCCACTTTATAACTTCATAGTTTTAGTCCAAAAATCCGAACAGCTGAGATTCATTTTATTAATTAGATGTGTGTGTGTGTCTATGTGTGTGTGTATATGTGTGTGTGTGCACGCTGGCTGTACAGTAGAGTGCAGGCTACAGAGAGCACTCTGGGGAAGTGCAGACTGGAGAAAGCAGCAGTGATTTTAATCCGAGCTAATCAAACCTCCTTGATGCCACAATTGCTACAACTCACGCGAGCCAACGGGTTGCATGCGGAGTATTAATACATTCCAGCTTTACTCTAATCTTAAATATGTAACTTTTAGTTAGCCGTGCTATGCATACATACAACCCTCACCCTCACATCATCACAACTCAGAGTTTTTAACCCCTTTTACCAGCACGCTGGCGTCACGGTCTGCAGGCGGAATAGAAATATTCCACTTACGTGACATTTTCAATCAGTATAAACAAATGAATAATTTTATCGCCACAAGTCAAAAACAGAGTCAGGACTCCGTTGGGTTTCAGTGTCAGACGTGTGTTTTTCCCTCTGTTGATAAACCTTCAGAATGTTACAGGTTCGTGAAGAAAAACTTCACCTCTGAGAGCAGAAATGAGTTTGAGTCTGTCACTGTTTACTCTCAAACATTTGTGTGGAAAAAAAACAAAACAGTTTTTTATCTTTTCTTTGTGGAACTTTTCTATAAATATTATTAACCTATATATAGTAAGCTACTGTAGATAAAAAGTACTAGAAATTCTTAAAGCCCTGAGTGTACACTTTCAGATGAGATTCATATTAAGCACCACTGTGGAGTGAGACATGACAAAGACGTATCTTGTCGTATATGTGGACAGCATCCTTTCTGCCGCTGTGTCTCTTTACAATTTAACAGCTGTTTAAGCTTCCGGCGATTCCCAGTTCACGCCGTGCTGCCAGACACAAGTTCATAAAGCTAGCTCTTCTTCACGGACACTTTCCAGTGTTTCTTTCATTCATTTATTCATTCATTCATTCATTTTCTACCGCTTATCCGAACTACCTCGGGTCACGGGGAGCCTGTGCCTATCTCAGGCGTCATCGGGCATCAAGGCAGGATACACCCTGGACGGAGTGCCAACCCATTGCAGGGCACACACACACACACTCATTCACACATGCAATCACACACTACAGACGATTTTCCAGAGATGCCAATCAACCTACCATGCATGTCTTTGGACCGGGGGAGGAAACCGGAGTACCCGGAGGAAACCCCCGAGGCACGGGGAGAACATGCAAACTCCACACACACAAGGCGGAGGCGGGAATCGAACCCCTAACCCTGGTGGTGTGAGGCAAACGTGCTAACCACTAAGCCACCATGTTTCTTGTGACTCATTCTAGTGAGCGTTAGTGATCAGATGTAAGCGTGTCTACATTAGAGACGAGAAACGTTTTAGAGCTTTATGTAAACACGGAGCGACTCGGTGCCTCGACTACTAATGTTAGTGAAGACAGTAAAGGTCATGTGACTCATCGCTCACACTGCTTCATCTGGTATATGACACAGTATAAATAAACACTACTGAACTTAATACAAAAACAACAAAAATCTCCCTCCAGAACGTTTCATTTTAACGTTTTTTATTTTAGGAGTCAGAAAATTGATTTGTGGAGCCGTTGATAAACATTATTACTATGGCAACCAGTAGCAAGAACTCCTGCTGATGACTTTCTAGTAAAGCAGAGGTAAAGAATCAGTGCATGTGCAGCTTCACATGTTTACCGTTGCCTTGTGTAAGAGCTCTGGATGATCTACAGATCTTGCTGATAGGCTTTAACTCGTCAAGAACGCTTCACGCGTCTCCATCTAGTGGATCTTCCAGATATAATAATAATAATAATAATAAACTTTATTTTGTATAGCGCCTTTAAAAGTATCTTCTCAAAGCGCTTGACATAAAAGATGCTATCAATTAAAAGATACACCTAATATTACAGACACTAAAACTAACCATACAAAAAATAAAAAGCCAATAAGTAACAAACAAAGAAGTCAATTAAAAGCTACCCTAAAAAAGTACAACTCTATATGACTCACTCTATGTAAGTGTGG
>NC_083462.1:31751361-31793861 GCF_030014155.1 Tachysurus vachellii | reverse complement strand
CAGTTCAGTTCAGTACAGTTCAGTTCAGTACAGTACAGTTCAGTTCAGTACAGTTCAGTACAGTACAGTACAGTACAGTTCAGTTCAGTACAGTACAGTACAGTACAGTACAGTTCAGTTCAGTACAGTACAGTACAGTACAGTACAGTTCAGTTCAGTACAGTTCAGTTCAGTACAGTACAGTTCAGTTCAGTACAGTTCAGTTCAGTACAGTTCAGTACAGTACAGTACAGTTCAGTTCAGTACAGTACAGTACAGTTCAGTACAGTACAGTACAGTTCAGTTCAGTTCAGTTCAGTTCAGTACAGTTCAGTACAGTACAGTTCAGTACAGTACAGTTCAGTTCAGTGTTCTTGATGTAATCGTTAGACACAATGTGTTTTTTAGATTTATATCGATGAATAGAAAGAGGAAATATAGAGAGGATGTGATACACAAAATGGTTTAATTTGATTTTAGCTCGTCATTTCATTAATGATCTGTTATTATACTGTATGGAGCTGCACTCTCTCTCTCTCTCTCTCTCTCTCTCTCTCTCTCTCAATATATTTCAGGATTTATTCCTTTTCTCTAAAAGGTTTATGGTGCAACTTGTCGAGTTTTTGTCACCTCAATATAGAACTGATAGTAAACCCACAGTTCAGCGTGTGCTCTGTTAAAAAACACACCGTTTAATGAGAAAGGTTCGAAAAGCTAGGCTAAGATTTAGGAGCTAAGCTGTGAAACATTTTCATCATGATTACACCTTTATACAGGACAGTATAATGTAATGTCACCATTATGTGGGATGTGGTAGCCTAGTGGTTAAGGTGTTGGGCTACCAATCGGAAGGTTGTGAGTTCGATTCCTACGTCCACCAATCTGCCACTGCTGGGCCCCTGAGCAAGGCCCTTAACCCTCAATTGCTCAGTTGTGTAAAAATGAGATAAAATGTAAGTCGCTCTGGATAAGGGTGTCTGCTAAGTGCTGTAAATGTAAATGTATTACAGTATATTATCTCACCTGATGGGTTTTAAGCTTGGGCCTTGAGATGTTCTATAATGTGGTTTGTTAATTAGAGATAGGGATAAATGACGTGACCGACTTACAGAGATGAAGGAACTAAAGTATGAAATGTTCTGGAACCAAACCGATTTTTTGGGGGGGATTTAGTGCAACAAAGTACAAAAAAATTGGTTGATCCTGAAGAGAGAGGAAGAGAGAGAGAGAGAGAGAGAGAGAGAGAGAGAGTGTTGGGGGGGCGGGGTTTGACACATTATCAGCTATCGTCACATTAGACAGCTGGAGAAGACAGTGTCCCAAATCAGAGAGAACCTTTCTCTAGAAGAGGTGGAGCTGATAGAACTCAAAGAGATGGTACTCACCAATCTTCATCTCACACAGTCTCACCGGTGTCTACAAGATCAGCTAAGCCTTATAAAAACTCAGTTCAAACACTGCAATGCTGGAACTGAAACCAGAATTAAAAAATATACAAGACGACAGAGACACGCTGAGGATTGAGCTTAATACTGTAAGAGAAAAACTCTACCTCAGGGATTGACAATAATCACCCTGAGAGAACAGCTAGAGGAACTCAAAACAGCTAGAGGAAAAACCTTTCCCTTGAGTTACTAAACCGTGGTGTCCCAGGACCAGCAACGTACTTGAGCTCATCGTTAAAACCATCTCAAGTGAGCCAAGCCACATCATTAATCACACTGGGAAAGAAACACCTGCTCAACCTCATATGCACCAGACTGATGAGCTGAGTGCTGAACATATTCACCAAAACTCAACAGTACACACACACAATATGTATATATATATATATACATATACATATATAGGCTGTGTGAAGGGGACATACTCTAGTGTAGCATCATATTATTTACCTGTTCAAATCAGTTCAACAGTACGAATGTAACAGAAGGCTTATCGATTAAGTGTTCACATGTGGGCTGTTCGCCGAAAACCACGTCTAAGATTAAAATAAACGAGTAAATAAATAAAGAAATAAATAAACAAACTGCTTTTGTGCAGATGACAGAAAATCTCTACAAGCAGGACGGAGAAAGAAATAAAAAAAAAATAATGTTTTTTTTTCAACTAGACAGAAAAGTAATTTCTTACAGGTAATGGAACAATGTTACGCGTATGTTGAATAATCTATAGGTCTGTCTGTCGAGAGAAATGAATTGTAGCAGAGCGAAAAGACTTAACAACCTCAGCTGTATTCGTCTCCTCGGCGTGATGAGAGCAGAAGCAGCAAGAAACAGACAGAATACAGATGTTTGTAGTTAGAAGCCAGAGCATGTATGATTAACTGTAAAGCAGGACAGGTGACTATCTCTTTAAACAGTCTGGAAGTTTCCAGGAACTGATGCCATGACTAGATGCTTCTGATTGGCCAATCTTCATAATTAGAGGTTAATTAAAAATGGCTATATCGTCGCTGTCGGGCGGAAACCTCGTATGTCCAAATTTGGTCAATTTCCTATTTTTTCACATATCGATGCTATTGGTCAGTCCCCACGTGAGTCTGTTATTTTTACAAGTTATTAACCAATCTAAAGTCTTGAAAATAGCTTGAGCGCAAATCTCATAACTCCACTGGACACTTCAACTGTCCACCTCTTCCTCACTCCGCGGGAGAGCTTCGCGGCATATTTCTCCTCAAGAAGAGTCGCAACGAATCAACACGTCTTCTGAGGTAAATGTCTTCAAAACACTGGGCTCAAAGAAAAAAAAATCTTGACCCCCGCTAGTTCTGGTGCTCGTCTGAGGACAGGAGTTTAGCGCAAGACAATCCACTGCAACGCGGACTAAACCCTGTGCACTGCAGATAAGGTACGGCGTTTTTTTAATTTCCTGAAAAATAACGGTTTTGGAGATACGAGGATTCCGCCTGACAGCGACGATATGTAAAGTATCACCTTTACCACCATCATATCATGGGAAAACCCAATCGACTCATCCAAAACTGTCTGGTTCCTCTTCAGGGAGCAACTTCCAAACAACTAAAACCGGGCTAGTCAATTGCCGGCCCTTCAAGTAGCCTAATGTGAAAAAGACATCTCTAGAATACATTTAGCTTAAGTGATGCCCGTCTGATCCATTTAGTCCGAGCCGCAGTCGCAGCATAGAGCACGAGCGGCCTCTCCTGTGAGACGTGATGACTGACAGGGCGATGACAGATGAGAACTTTTGTTAATATCATTTCTGCCATCAGTTTTTTTTTCCCACAAAAATAAAAATTGGGAAATTCGGTGAAACAACATCACACTAGCTCTACTTACACGTGTGAATCGTCATTCTCGCACATGAATGCCAGTAAAACTAGTAATCACGCATCCCTCACAGCTCAGCTCTTTTGGGCTGCTTTATTGTTGCTGTGTCATCACTCATATTGCAAGCTGTATCTCTCGAGCCCCTCATTTGGGAGGCTTTTCACAAACTGGTTCCTGTGACAAACTAATTGAACAGCCCTGAACTAAGAGTATCTTGAGCATCTTGAGAAGATGCTCAAGAGCATCTTGTAGGCTTTGACGATGCAAGTATTCGCAAAGGCCGATGCTTTTTTGGAGGCGAATGGACATGTTTGGTTTTAATGATCAGTGCTGTGAATGGGGAGAAAACGGTGACGCTTTTAATCTGAAGGACGCCATTAAATCTGTGAAGCGTGGGGGTGGTAGCATCGTGTAGTGGAGGAGTATTACTGAAAAAGCTTCTGGTGCATTTCAGAAAATAGGTGACATCAGAAAACGCTTGCTGATGCTTGCTTAACATTTACAATTCCTTCAGACGTTACATTTAATTCACTCTCACTCTCTCTCTCACTCATTTTCTACCGCTTATCCGAACTACCTCGGGTCACGGGGAGTCTGTGCCTATCTCAGGCGTCATCGGGCATCAAGGCAGGATACACCCTGGACGGAGTGCCAACCCATCACAGGGCACACACACACACACACACTCTCATTCACTCACACAATCACACACTACGGACAATTTTCCAGAGATGCCAATCAACCTACCATGCATGTCTTTGGACCGGGGGAGGAAACCGGAGTACCCGGAGGAAACCCCCGAGGCACGGGGAGAACATGCAAACTCCACACACACAAGGCGGAGGCGGGAATCAAACCCCTAACCCTGGACGTGTGAGGCGAACGTGTTAACCACTAAGCCACCGTGACCCCCCTACATTTAATTCAATTCAATTCAATTATTATTTGTGTTGCATTTTTAACAATGGACATTGTCTCAAAGCAGCGTTTGTGTTTATCCCTAATGAACAAGTCTGAGGTGACTGAGGCGACTGTGGTGAGGAAAAAGGGATGTAGTAGCTCAGTGGTTAAGGTGTTCGACTACTGATCGGAAGGTCATTGGTTCGAATCCCAGGTCCACCAAGTTGCCACTGAAGGGCCCCTGAGCAAGGCCCTTAACCATTAATTGCTCAGGTGTAAAAAACTGAAATAAGAAAATGTAAGTCACTCTGGATAAGAGTGTCAGCTAAATGCTGTAGATGTAAATGTAAAAACTCCCATAGATGGAAGATGAAGAAACCTTGAGAGGAACCAGGCTCAAAAGTGAACCTCATCCTCATTTGGGTGACGCTGGAGGGTGTGATTATAAACTGATATTGTAAAGAATAATGTCCTTTCTCTAGTCATAAACAGGTTCATTTAGAAGGATTCTCTTCAAAGCAGACTTATCAAGTCTTATCAACTCCTACCAAGTCTTGAAGCGCTTCCTTTCATCGTTCCCACACTTATCTTATTAACTTATCATTATGTAGCTTTGTAGAAGCCAACATTCTGTTTTCCTATTTAAGCTTAGACAAAAATTTATCAAGAGTAACTCCTCCTAGGGCTTTCGAGCCACATGAACCAAATTCGGATATGTTGTAAACCCTGGTCTGAAGTTTGTTGCTATTACTTTTCTAAGCGATCCGAGTACCGGTACTTCAGGTACCGGGTCTCAAAATGGCCTTTTCCCCCATAGACTCCCATTATAAACTTTGGAGGTTTATAACTCGGCAAGTTTTCGAACTATCTACACCAAACTCACCCAGCTCCTTTAGGGTGATACTCTGAACAAAGGTTTACATTGGTGTACCGACTGGCCTTCTGGCTGTGCCGCAGCCCCGCCCCCAAAATATGCAAAATCAAAAAACTTTTTACAACATGGACATGTGACATATCAAAACACCCAGAACAATGAGGGGAACTTCCTCACGTGTATTCTGATGACGTCACATGCTCGTCTCCACTTACCTCCAAATGTTTTGGCACCCTAGCTTTCTGTTTACTTGCTTCCAAAAGGAACACTGACCCTTATGTCCACTCGCCACCAAAAAGCACTGGCCTTTGCAAATCAAAGTTTGTCGTGACGAACTTTACAAATCCAGTTATTATTATTTTCTCTTTCTTCTTTCCCATTCAAAGAAATGTCTTATTTTGGCAGGCAAATTTTATTCATGCTGTCAGTCCTCTCCTTTACATACAGGTGAAGATTCTGTAACTTTGTTGTTCTTTATGTAAACATGCAAATCCAGAGAGTCAACGTAAGCCACCGATATTTGGTCAAAACCGACTGAAAAACAAATCTGGAAATGACTTCAGATAGAATCCTGCGATATAGAAATCAGCCTTTAAATTCAAGATCAATGACATTTTTTTTGAGAATGAATGATATTATTGAATGATGTTATAACTAGACAAGATTGATATTTATCTAGGTTTCGATAAGTCGGAAATCATCAGTGACGTTTGCTTTTGAATTCATTTCCTGTCTCATATCTATAATTCGATACTGACGAGTAAACAAATCTACACTATAGATCAACTACAGACAAGTGAAACTGAGACTGAATTACAGTCGAATTTAGAGATTGAAATGAGATGCGTGTCGATTCGGATCTCTGAAACATAATCGCTAAACATAAAAGTCAAGTTCAGTTAATATCGCAGATACGTGGAATTTTAACTCGTAAACCTAAAATAGTTCGACATAGAAAAACAAACTATGATGCGCATTTATAACAAACTAAAACTACATCTGGACATTTTTACTCAGTTCAAGCTTTATATATATTTTCTTAGATAGATAGATAGATAGATAGATAGATAGATAGATAGATAAATAAATAAATAAATAAATAAATAAATGCTTAAAATTCACAATTATAATGGAATAAGACTTTTTAATCTTAGATAATAGTACATTTAATAATAAAATAAAAATTGTACTAAAAATGAAATTAAAAATAAATTTAATAATAGATCAATCAGACAATATTCATGAAAGTTGCCAATACGTCAATCATATTTTGCAGTTTTATCTGAAATACTGTAGTAGAATTGTGTTTACTTGACTCTCTCTCTCTCTCTCATTCACTCACTCTCTCTCTCACTCACTCTCTCTCTCTCCCTCACTCTCTCTCACTCACTCTCCCTCACTCTCTCTCTCTCCCTCACTCTCTCTCTCTCTCTCATTCACTCACTCTCTCTCTCACTCACTCACTCTCTCTCCCTCACTCTCTCTCACTCACTCTCCCTCACTCTCTCTCTCCCTCACTCTCTCTCTCTCTCTCTCCCTCACTCTCTCTCTGTCACTCACTCTCTCCCTCACTCTCTCTCTCTCTCACTCTCTCTATCTCTCCCTCACTCTCTCTCTCTCACGCTCTCTCTCTCTCCCTCTCCCCATTTCACATCAGTTAAATGAACTTCTTATAAACACACTTTCTGAGGTTCCTCCACATGTTTAGTGTGTGTTAAAGGTCTTGTTTAAAGTTTACAAGTGGATCGGTGTTTCTTTCTGTGTAAAGCAGGAGGAATTTGCATTAAGCATTAAGCGGTTTGCATGAAAATAACTATATGGTTGCATTATTGCTTAAAAACATTCTCTAATAAAATGGCTGTAGACTCCATAGAAATAAGTGAAAGTAAGTGCAGGTTATGCTGAGAAAGCAGTTTTTCTTCTGGGAGAAATGCAAAAAAAAAAATCACAACCACATGGAAAGCAGACGCATTCCAAAACACACATACACACACACACACAAACACTCAACACTTTACACACTCGGGGAGGACAGACAGCAATGCGGTTGAACTGATGAAAATACATGATTAACCTTTGGTCCACACACTTCTCTGAGGGGGTGTGTGTGTGTGTGCGCACGTATCTTGCGCGCAAACGTATGCGCATGTAATACGTGTGTATTTTAGAAAGAACAATACGGAAAACTCCTGGATTGCATTAGGAGAGGAGAGGGGTTGAGGTCAGAGAAATGTTTTTTATCTGATCTATGAAACCACACTGACCTTGTTGGAGGCATGGGAAACAATCCATTTTGTGTGTGTGTGTGTGTGTGTGTGTGTGTGTGCGTAAGCACACTCACTTCTGGTGTCTTTGTGATTCATATTTCCGAGAAAATCATTACTGATACGCTTCCTCGTCATGAAAACTAAGAACTATTTACATTATAGTGTTAGATATGAGAAAATATCAGAGAAGAAGAAGGAGAAGAAAAATGAAAGTTATCGCTGGAGGAAGTCCGTCTGGTTCTTTTATCAATCGGCTCTTCCGTTCTGAAGACACTCGCTTCATGCATGCACGCCATCGCTCTCTCTCACACACACACACACACTCACACACACACACACACACACACACAGATCCATCACCAACACTTACACTTAGACACACTGGGAAATCTGACTGAACTGAACACTTCACCTGTAGCCATAACAACATCTGATGTATGATCGGAAACTGCACGGCTCACACAGTTCAATAATAAATATACTCTTTTACATTCTCTGCTTTTCCTGCAGTCAGGCTTTCTGCTTTCCCAGCAATGTGTGTGTGTATGTGTGTGTGAAAACAGATAGTGAAGCATATGGAAACTTTAATATGCTGATTTGCTCTGAGAATGTATTTCTAGGTGATTATTCAGTGATGCACTCTGTTTTTCTTCGTAGGGCAACAAGAATAAGTAAATAAAATAAATAAATAAAAAAGATCAGCTCTGTGATTTGTTAATGAGTCACAGTGCATTTAAAATACTAGCGACGTGAGAGACACTAGAAACGTAACACTACTTTCGTGCACGTGACGTCTCAAATTGGCTTCTTGTATATATCTGTAACTTGTATATAAAGTCTCTATATAATGTGTGTATAGATTATAACTCGTTTAAAGGTTAGGACTGTTACGTTTGCGTTTGATGCTGATGCTGTGAGCAGCCATGTTGGAATCAAGTTACACTTGATATACAGTACAGTGATACCTCGAGATACGAGTTTAATTCGTTCCGTGTCTTTGCTCGTATCTCAAAGCAATTTTCACCGTTTAAATGAATTGAAATCCCATTAATCCGTTCCAGCTCGCAAAATTCCACTCCAGTTGTTTTGTTTATGTGTTTTTGAATATGAAAAATGTACAGTACCTGTATTTATACATGACAAATATTGTATAAAAACATACAGTAGTAAAAATGTTAAAAAATAAACTGGTTTTACTTTACAGAAGATGCGCACGGAGGTTGAGGGAGGAGTAAACAGGCGGAGGAGTAAACAGGCGGAGGAGTTAGGAGGAATTACACTTTCGCTTTCGTTCACTTACTCGCTACTTAATGCTACTTTACACTTAAATGGAACTTAACTAAACTTCACTAAAATTAACGAACTTAAATCAAGCATCGCGTTAGTTCTGGCAGGCCACGTCATCAAGCGTGCATCAGCTGTTAATCAGCTGTCCACGACGCGCACCAATCCGGTTACGACATCCAAATTACCCGACCATTTAAATTCCCATTCATTGAGCCGCTCTAGCGCTTCGCTGCTGCTGCGACTTAAACTCCCTCCTCCAACCCCGACTCCACCATGCCGGAACCTGTGTTCGCTGTACCAGTTTACGTCATAAATCTCCACATATTTTTCTCTCTCTCTCAAATTATTTAATTATTTATTTATCCATTAATTCATTCATTACTTTCCAAAAACGTGTAAGCGAGCATATCTAATACTATGCAGGATTAGTGGTTCTGTTATACGGGGGTTTATTCTATTTTCTAGTCGCTGCTCTTCGCGCTCTGTCCATGCATGCGCACTAACTGTATGCATATCATCTAATAAATTCTCTTTTGACAAAGTGGTCCTGACAGAACTGAAATTCTCTTAACTGAACTTAATTGCTACAATTTCTGTTTTCTTTACATTAATTTTGCTTAATTAATAAAATTTGCTTCATCGCTTTTCTCTTCACTTGTTTTCGCCTTTTTTGTCACTCTTTCCTCACTAACATCTGCCGGTCGTTTTAATAAAAACCTGTCCGGTCGGCATATCAGATGCGGTGTAGTCGCACAAGTTCAAATTTTTTAACGGATCCGCAGATGGTCGGCACCACACACAGTGCCTTTGCGACTCTCCATAGGAAATGAATGACCGTTTGTCGTGTGCAGTGTGAAGGCGGCTTTAACCGAGTGAGACGCGGGAAGCTGAGGCGGGGAAACAGAGCACACGTGGTTGTTGGGGATCTTTGATTCGGCGGCGGCGCCAGCTCGGATGCTCATATCTCAAAAATTTGTTCGTATATCAAGACAAAAATTTGGTCGAATCACAGCTCGTATCTCAAAAAATTTGTATGTCAAAACATTCGTATCTCGAGGTATCACTGTACAATGGGTCAGAATGTGAATCTGAAGTAAAGGTATGAAAAGTAAGATAAAGGAGCATTCCAAGGAGCATTAAAGCCTCAAAATCAGAGCAAGAGGTTTGATGAAGGAAGCCAAATGGAGGCCATCTATCGTGCTGAAGGAGCTACAGAGTTCTGTGGCTGAGACTGAAGTGACGGTGCATCATTCAGTGATTTTATGGGTGGGTGGCTAGAAAGAAGCCATTACTGGAGAAAAAAACATGTCGAAGCATGTCTGGAGTTTGCCAGGAAGCATCAGAGTGACCAGCTAAAATGTTGTATAAGGTTTTGTGGTACAATGAGACAGAAAATTCCTAACTCAAACTGTGGCACAAACCTAACGATGCCCATCCATCAACAAACACCATCCTAACAGTGAAGTACGGGGTGGCAGCATCATGTTGTGGGGATTTCCTTAGCCAGGACTGGCCAGTTTGTTAAAACTGAAGGATCTGCTTCTGCCTGCTAAAAAATAAAGCATAAGAAATTTTGCTTCTCAGCAGGACGGTGGTCCTACTGTATCCGCAAGGCTAAAGCAAAGCAGACAGGCTAAACAACAAAAAGATAAATGTTGCAATGTCCAAGTCCAATTCCAGATCTGAAACCAATCAACAGTCTGGCCAAAATGAAGTTCCATATGGAGTGAATCTGCATAGAAGAACAGGTGAAAATAATTCCCAAACAGTGTGCTGGTAGGTGCCAAACCCAACAGACTGTACTGTAGAGAAGGTGGCTCTACCCATGTGCTAGTCTGAAGAGGTTGAATACTTACCCAAGAAGAAAACATTCTGATCACAGTTTAATGCTAAGAGTATCTGGTTACTACGGATCTTTAACCAGACTTCCCATGTCATGATTGCAGAAACGTTCCTGTTGACACAGAATGCAATGGCAGCAAATATACTGTAGCTCATAATCAGTACAGCATCCCTAAATCCACACTTAATTAAAGTTTTTGGTACAACACTCACTCACTCATTCATCTTCTACCGCTTATCCGAAACTACCTCGGGTCACGGGGAGCCTGTGCCTATCTCAGGCGTCATCAGGCATCAAGGCAGGATACACCCTGGACGGAGTGCCAACCCATCACAGGGCACACACACACACTCTCATTCACTCACACAATCACACACTACGGAAAATTTTCCAGAGATGCCAATCAACCTACCATGCATGTCTTTGGACCGGGGGAGGAAACCGGAGTACCCGGAGGAAACCCCCGAGGCACGGGGAGAACATGCAAACTCCACACACACAAGGTGGAGGTGGGAATCGAACCCCCAACCCTTGAGGTGTGAGGCGAACGTGCTAACCACTAAGCCACCATGCGCCCTTTGGTACAACAGACTGATATAACATGCTATTAGGGAAGATTCCAGAAAAAATTCAAGTATGTGATAGTGGGGAAGACTTTTCATGTCCATGAGTCCATGAGTTCTTGCTACCGTGAAAGACTGAAGAATGGCTACAGTATGTGAGAGTGGGATAAGGCTTGGGAATTGTCTACAGTATGTGAGCCTTGGAAAGTGTGACACAAAAAAACACTCGATTGCAAACCAAAACAACAGCCTTGGTCCGGTTCCAGCAGTCCTGAATCAACTTAATAGGTGGAAGAAAGCCAAACCTTCCGTGTATTTTGTTTCAGGTATTTTTAGAGATGCGATCTAATAAACTGACCCATGAAGCTCAGACTGAACCGGAGAGCTGCAGAAATGTTGTTCAAGAAATCAGGAACCAAAAAAAGCTTAAAAAGAACGTTGATTTTGCAACATTAATTTTACTTATTGAATAACTGTTTATATAATCTAATGGTTTGTTTAGCACCAGCTCTGTTTGTTCTATACCTGGATACAATGGCTGGAGCTGTCACCATTTAATGACACGAGTTTTCTATCTATACTTTCAGCCAGACATGACCCCATGCTCTTCGGTTCCTTTAAATAGGTACATTATGTAACCAAACCAAACAAAAATTATTTTTTGTTTATGGACTAGGTGTGAAAGGCACTATCTTGCATCTGGATGTGAATGGAGTCTATACCTTATTGGCATAAGGGTCCAAGAGGTTTGAAGAAACTATGGAAGAGGCTAAATGGGCCTTGGTAAAATGTACTATACTGTATATTAGATAAGACCATTTATTGTGTTTACCGCCAAAATTAAAAAGGCAATAAACTTTACACTCTACAGGGTAATTCTATAGAGCTAGTTTCCTCTTATAAATATCTAGGTTTTGTGTTGGAAGAGGACCTTATCATTTAAGTTACACGTTAAACATTTGTTGCCTAAGCTAAGGTTACAACTGGGGTTTTCCTTTTGAAATAGTGCTTGTTTTTCACAGTCAGCAAAGAGAATGTTGGTGGAAGCTACCTTCTTACCCGTCTTAGATTATGGAGATGTTTTTTTTTTACAGAAACGCCACTGAGGTTCTTTTACAATCATTGGACTCTATTTATCATTCTGCTTTAAGATTTATAACTCGTACCAATCATTATACTCATCACTGTGCACTGTATGAAACGGTAGGTTGGCCTTCGCTTCACTTAAGAAGATACAAGCATTGGCTTATATTAGTGTACAAGGCCATAGTTGGCCAGCTTCCTCTTTACATGAACTGTCAGTAGTCAAGGGAATAATCTGTGTTCAAGTAGATATATTCTTTTAAATGTTCATTGAAATTGAGTGTACTTATCTCAATGAATGAGTTTAAGCTGTATCTCAACCGAACATTCCAAACTGTCTGCACTTGTTCTTAGTTTTGTTTTAATCTTGTTTTATTGTTGTTGGAAATGTGTGTGTTGTGATTATTGTTCTATGTACTTAATTTGTTTTTATGTTGTCTATTGTGTGCTGCTACTTTGGCCAGGGCTCACTTGTAAATGAGATATTTATCTCAATGTGATTTTATCCCTGGTTAAATAAAGGTATAATAAAATAATAATAATAATAAAAAAATAAATAAATAAAAACTTTAGATGTATTCACGTTCAATCTGAGCTTCAGTGTATAACATTTATACAAAAATGATGAAATCTTCTTAAGTTATAAAACGTCTAATGAAAGAGCAATGACTAAACATATGCCACACTGCTGAAGCCCAGAGTGTCATTTCAAGACAATAAACAGAGATCCAAAGTCGCAGGTATGAGGAATAAGAGCAATCTTATAATGGCACATGCATATTACTATTAGAGTCACGTATTATACAGACACACACACACACACACACACACACACACACAGCGTAGACAGGTATAAAGTGAGTGAGTTCGCACACCATGTCCCGGTGATGGAAAGCAGTTCTCAGCATAAAAAGGCAAGGCTTACTGTCTCTCTCTCTGGGATATATGTGCTGCATATAAGATAAGAATGAAGAGGAAAGAGAAACAGACAGAGAGAGAATGATGGGAAAAGGTAGAGAGAGAGAGAGAGAGAGAGAGAGAGAGAGAGAGAGAGAGAGAGAGAGAGAGAGAGAGAGAGAGAGAGAGTGTTAATGAAACAGTGTCATATAACTGTCTTTATAAGTGCAAAAAGACATTAAATATATATGTGGGAGAAAGAGAGTAAAAATGGGAGGACAGTAATCCTGACCAGAATTGAACTCGTAGCAGCTTAAATCCATTAAAACAACAGTAGTAATGGATTTAATAAGAGTAAGGAATGAGAAGAAGTGAGGTGAAGAAAATAAATGCTGAAAAAAGGGTTGAAAACAAAACAGAAAAGGTATAAAAAGGTATAAAAAAGGTAGTGCTGAATGAGGACCAAACAAAGACCGAAAAAGTGAGTAGTAAAGATGGGGGGCGTGGAAGAGAGGAGGGCGAGAGCAGTGGGGCCATTCCCCCTGGCTCAGGCCTTGATTAACACCAGACCTCCAAACAGGAAATGGCCTGGCCAGTGCCGAACAACGGGAGGCCTTCCATCTGGAGGCCAGTGGTGAGTAATACACACACATTTAGACTTGTTTCACATGTACAACTAGTTACAAGTGAAGACTTGGATCTGAAAAGAGAGCACCGACATGCATGTTATAAAAAGGATTATATCATGCCTGAAAAGAAACCTGATGTGAAACAGTAAAAAACAAGAGCAAGCTTTACAGAGCAACACACTGCTGGAATCAGGAAGACAGCGTGGATGTAAAAACCCACTAATAGGTGAGGGGGGTTACAGGGTAAAAAGGGTTCACGTCAGTGTCCTAACAGTCACCGAGGGAATTAAACAAAGAAGTAAATTTAAGAGGCAACATTGTAAAAAAGCAAGCGCTCACAGATGCCATTTGTAACTTGCAGGTCTCACCGTAATGTACTTCAGCCATCAGTCACCAGATAAAACCCAGGCCTGTCCAGGTCTAACCAACCCCCCCTCTCTCGCTCCCCAAAAAACCAAGAAGAAGGAAGGATGAAAGACCCGAGTGAAGAAAAAGAATTTTAATCCTAGCTATATTCCAGACAGTCGTGTGTTTGAGGCCTGTAGGCCAGACCCCCAGAGAGAAAAGTAACTTTCTTGGAGGGAGTGTGTGTGTGTTTATGAGTGAATAAACTAAACATAATCCTCAGTGGACTCGTGGTTGAACCGAGTCGTGTGTGTGGAAGTGTGTGTGGCAAGGGGTGACTGTCCCCAAGTGACTCAGAGTGACCAAGTGTCCTATTTATTGCTTTTTTTCATCGCTTCTTCAGCTTCAAGTATTTCCTGTCACAAATAATTACATTACAGATTAGCTTTAAATCTCATCTGTGTGTGTTTTTTTTTCTAGAGTGCCATTTAAGCCTCTCTATCTCGCAGCTAGGTTTCACTGAGACCACTCAGAACAGTGAGATTAATAATAACTAGATTTGTAAAGTTCGTCGCGACAAACTTTGTTATTGGCTTTGACGATGCAAGTATTCGCAAAGGCCGGTGCTTTTTGGAAGCGAGTGGACATAAGGGTCAGTGAAGCAAGTAAACAGAAAGCTAGGGTGCCAAAACATTTGGAGGTAAGCATGTGACGTCATCAGAATACACGTGAGGAAGTTCCCCTCATTGTTCTGAGTGTTTTGATATGTCACATGTCCATGTTGTAAAAAGTTTTTTGATTTTGCATATTTTGGGGGCGGGGCTGCGGGACAACCGAAAGGCCAGTCGATACACCAATGTAAAAGTTTGTTCAGAGTATCACCCTAAAGGAGCTGGCTGAGTTTGGTGTAGATAGTTCAAAAGCTTGCCGAGTTATAAACCTCCAAAGTTTATAATGGGAGTCTATGGGGAAAAAGGCCATTTTGAGACCCGGTACCAGAAGTACCGGTACTCAGATCGCTTAGAAAAGTAATAGCAACAAACTTCAGACCAGGATCTACAACATATCCGAATTTGGTGCATGTGGCTCGAAAGCCCTAGGAGGAGTTACTCTTGATAAATTTTTGTCTAAGCTTAAATAGGAAAACAGAATGTTGGCTTCTACAAAGCTACATAACAATACAGCAGCAGAAAAGTCTTAGTATAGCAGAACGGTTATATAGAGTATGGACATAACGTAACCAGACACACTTGCATGGCGGTTATAACAGTGTGTAAAAATGTCAGTGTGCAGCAACGGACTGAGAAAAGTATGATGTTTATCCCAAAACAAATAAACAATAAAAGAGTCGCAGTCCTTCAAAATGGATCATCCTGCGCAAATATTGAGGCTTCACATTTCTGTAGTCGTGATCTGAGCTGATGATAACAGAGATGAGACTCTCCTATCACGGAGCTCTTCCTTCCTCCTGCACTTCCTGTGCTGGAGCTGGAATTAGTTTTCATTTCCTTTCATCAAAAAAAAGTCTGATTATTCATTTCCCACTAATTGTAGCATGACCATTAATTTCCTACGGTTAAGCAAAGTGAAGGCATCAAAATCCTTGTAAGCTGTGTGTGTGAGATATGACTGACTGAAGAGACAAACCTAACCATCAGCATGTGCACACACACAGACACACACACACACACACACACACACAACATAAACAGATCAGATTCACCCATTCCACATACGGTGGTTTCCATCAATCAGAGCCTGGCCCAAGGTCATTCTGGGAGGTCCATGTGTAAAACAGCACACAGCTTCCTGTATTACCTGCACAGATTTTTTTCGCTGTCTGTAGGTACACATTTGTGTCTGGGTGTGTGTATGATGATTCTTTGTGTGGTCTTTGGTCAAACGGTTGGATTTCTTGCTTAAAATGTTTAATAACTATATATTTCATTTTGTAGAAATGGTGAGAAGGTTTTAAACAGATTAACAGAGACACGAAATGATTTTTCGTTATTGCGATTATGTGCACAAGAGTATTTATTTCCATTAATAGAGAAAACACTGGACATCTAGTGTGCATGCGTGTGTGTTTGTGTGTGTGTGAGTGTGTGTGTGTGTGAGTGAGTGTGTGTGTGTTTGTGTGTGAGTGTGTGTTTGTGTGTGTGTGTGCGTGCGTGTGTGTGCGTGTGTTTGTGTGTGCGTGCGTGCGTGTGCGTGTGAACGTGTGTGTGTGCGTGTGTGTGCGTGTGTGCGCGTGCGTGCGTGTGTGCATGCGTGCGCGTGCGTGCGTGCGTGTGAGCGTGTGTGTGCGTGTGTGCGTGCGTGCACATACACATTCTACCGCCTTAAAGTTGTGGTTGCAGTAACAATTTTTTCCCACATTACTCAGTAAATGATGAAACACATAACCGGAGAACTTGGCGTTGTACAAAGCGATTTAAGTATTTAATTAAACCTAAGATATTAATCATTTGTTAAAACAATCTGTTTATTGTTTCAGTGCTCATTAAAATAGTAATGTGTGTGTTTGTGTGTGTGTGTGTGTGTCTGTGTGCACGTACACATTCTACAGCCTTAAAGTTGTGGTTGCAGTAACTATTTGAGGCCAGAGTAATTGAAAGCAGAATAAATCAATGGAAGAAGACCTCCCTAAAGCTTGTTTGCATATGTGTGTGTGTGTGTGTGTGTGTGTGTGTGTGTGTGTGTGTGTGTGTTTTTCCAGACCCCCAGTGGAATATGTTGAGACACTCCTATCAGCACATTGCTCTATTACACTGTTGCAGTGCACTGCAAATAAATAATAATACACGCACACACACACACACACACACACACACACACACACACACACACACACACACCCAAAACAACACACACACACACAAAATTGTTGGCTACCTCCCAAAACAAACCAACTGAGACTAAGACAGGACGCTAAGATCTGACACTTCTTATTATATTTCTTCTTAACCAGCGTCCAGGCTTTATAATAATATATGAACATATTAATACATTAACAGATTAATAACGTCTCAGTTATATTTACCTGCAAATACTGTAGTTAATACAGAACACTGGAGGCTCAGATACAGAGTCTAGAGTTTATATCAAACATTCAACAAATATTAAGCTTTATTATCTTGAAGGTCCTCAATCACAGCTTCATACCTTTTACATTCCAGTCAAATACTAATGACCTCTTTTGAATCACCAGGACATTGAAATAAATATCAGATCTCATCAGATTTTATTTGATGTGCTCAATCAGTGATGTTGGGGTCCAAATCTAGTCCAATGTTGCTGTCCGATCGGGTCCAATGTTGCTGTCCGATCTGGTCCAATGTTGCTGTCCGATCTGGTCCAATGTTGCTGTCCGATCTGGTCCAATGTTGCTGTCCGATCTGGTCCAATGTTGGGATCCGATCTGGTCCAATGTTGGGATCCAATCTGGTCCAATGTTGGTGTCCAATCTGGTCCAATATTGCAGTCCAATCTGGTCCAATGTTGGGATCCAATCTGGTCCAATGTTGGGGTCCAAATCTGGTCCAATGTTGGGGTCCAAATCTGGTCCAATGTTGCTGTCCAATCTGGTCCAATGTTGCTGTCCAATATTGCTGTCCAATCTGGTCCAATGTTGGGATCCAATCTGGTCCAATATTGCTGTCCAATCTGGTCCAAAGTCGGGATCCAATCTGGTCCAATATCGGGGTCCAAATCTGGTCCAATGTTGGTGTCTGATCTGGTACAATGTTGGTGTCCGATCTGGTCCAATGTTGGTGTCCGATCTGGTCCAATGTTGGTGTCCGATCTAGTCCAATGTTGGTGTCCCATCAGGTCCAGTCACGGTTGCCAGACTGGATACTCACCGCCTCACTTCACTCCTACAGTACAATTTTAGGTTCTTTATCTCAAATTTATGGTGATCTAGTAAGCTAGGATTCTGAATTTTGTGTACAATTATACCTGCTTAGCTTAAATTGTTGTGTTATATTGTATAACATTGTTGATTCTGTAGTGTTGCTTGGAAGTGAATGTTGTTTTATGCTAATCAGTTCTCTCAGGTCAATAATCAAGAGTAGTTTCAGTCTCGCTTTAAAGTGCGAATTGTGGGCGGAGCTTGTAAATATATATTGATTACATTCCTTTACATTTAAACAAGAAAAAATAAATTGTGATTATGATGACATTGTAGGTCATAACTATGCTATGCTAACGTTTTTAGTAAAGAAGGAGAAATAAACAGGATAATCAATGCGACGGTTGCCAGAATGGACTGATTTAATCTTCACTGTGACTCAAAACATCTTGATTTGATAGCTGATGTCTGAATGTATCTGAATTAAAATATAATACATTTCTCCTAAACGACAGTACAAGTGCGACCGCATTTATACACTCTAGTGTACAGAAATGTCTTGCAATGATTGGCAGGATCCCTTTCAGAAGGATAAGGTGGATTAATGGAGAGAAGAATGTCTGTAGGTCTGAAATATGTGTGAAATACTTGTTTCCCACACAAAAGGTTGAGACATTGAGCTGGACATTTTGCTGACATGCTCACATGCTGCTCCACAGGGTAATATAAACTATCATCACTGTAGTGGGAGCCAGTCAGCCAATCAGGGCCAAGAACCCTGTCCAGTAAATGTTTCCAAACATTAATAGTACCTTCTCCAGCTACCATTCCAATTGTCTTATGAAGACAAGCGGTTATATCTCTGGCTGCAGTACATGCTGGGTTTTATAGCCATGGTGATGTCTGAGGTAATACACGAGGATCTGGCTGCAAAGAGTAAAGAGCTCGATTTCTACACTGTGAGTGGAATCAGTTTAACAGATAAACACTGTTTTACCCTTTAATTTAAACCACACACACACACTTACTGTGTGTGTGTGTGTGTGTGTGTGTGTGTTAACCTACTCCTCTTTAATACATGCAAGTTTAAGGGTGTATGTGTGTTGCTGTTTCTGAGTCTTTTATTGTGTGTGTGTGTGTGTGAGAGAGAGAGAGAGAGAGCGAGAGAGAGAGAGAGAAAGAGAAAGAGAGAGGGAACACGATTCCCATGGTAACCAGGATGTTGACCGTGTCTGCTTTCCATTTCAGAATTTAATGTGCCTTAATGCCACAAAATAACTAACACCTAACACACAATCATAAAATGCAGACAGTAATCACACACACACACACATACACACACACACACACACACACACACACAGACCTGTTTCACCTTGGAAGAGCAAGCATATAATTACAAGGCAGAAGACAGAGAGAGAGAGAGAGAGAGAGAGAGAGAGAGAGAGAAGAGAGAGAGAGAGAGAGAGAGAGATTATCCGAGTACAGCAGGAAGTAATAAAAATTGAACATTCATTCATTTTTCTCAAACTATGGAATGAATAATTGGACCTTTAAACGTGGCACAAAATGTCTAGTCACATTGTACACTGAGGCCCTCTAAACAAGATCATTGCTGATTTGCATTTGGTGACACCCACAAAACTCCATATAAGGTCATAGAGCTGAAATGACAAGCAAACAGTAATAAAAGTCGTTCTCTATTGTTATTTTGTCCGATGTCTATTCCGATAAAAAGCATTTACATTCACTAGGAAATATTTACAAAGATGAAATATTTAATAGTGTAACAATCTGTGAAAGACCAAAACCTGGAGCGAAATTCTAGCAAATTAATTAAATAAACAAACAAACAAACAAACAAACAAATAAATAAGATGGTTTGTGTTTCTGCGACTCTCCTCACACCCTGACACGCCGGAGCTCCAGACTGAGCAGATTATTCACTTCTCACTGATCTGTGTATAAGTGAAATCATTGACTCATCACAGATTCCATGGAGGTTTACATTCGCTGTTTTTATTCACACTGTCAGAAGCACAAATTTGAGAAAAACAAGATGTAGAAAGCTGTTGCTTTGAGATCGGTGTACAAGAGGACGTGTTTATTGCGTGAATAAACTTCACCGTGATATGAAAAGACGTTTGATACAGTAGCACCAAGCTCACGGCCATCCTGGTGGGAGGCTCCGCCAAGACTAATGGGCACGTTTAACACCGCTACCAGCTAAACACAGACGTACACACACACACACACACACAGACACACACACAGACACGGTTTACTCAGGCGGGGTGTGTTGTGGTTTGGGTCGGACTCAAGGTCTAGCTCAGGATTCAGATGTCCTTGAAGTGAAACACACACACACACACACACACACACACACACACACACACACACACACACTCTAACACTGTGAAATTCTGCTCTGAATTAATCAAATATGCAGAAAGTCTGCGAGTAACTCAAACCTTCAGCTGCTTAGATCTCCCGTAAATCCATGAATGGCTGCTTTGTGAAACTTTGTGTAAATTGTGCATCGTTTTAAAGACAAAACCACAGAATCAGGTGGTTCGAATTAAACCCTCACCTGACAGAGGCGGCCACTAGAAGTTAGAATAAGAGCTCAGCAGGCGCTCCGGTGCTTTAGATCACAGTGAGAGGCATCACGTTAACCCTTTCACCAGGACACTGTGAAGTGCTTCGAAACCAGCCTTAGTTCTGTTTTTCTACTCAAACATTTGTCGTCTTCTCTTCCGTCTGCTCCACCACGGTCGGTCTCCGGTAATGCATAGTGCATGAAGTCATGTGCTCCCTCTCAGTGCAGTCGAGTCCAGTGAATGTTTCCTGTATAAAGGGTGGACCCTGATTTCTTCAGGCTTTGTTGTGGATGGATGGTGTGTGGACCAGAGAGGATGACGTGATGCTACAGGTGGTCCTGTTTTCTGAGCTACACTCCAAGTCTTTCGGGAAGGTAGATAGTTATAAGATGTGACTGCGGTGTTCGGAGAAGCCGGGCGTGATTAAATAGCGGTCGGGACGTCCACATATTTAGCACCGGCGCTGTAGGAACATTGTTGGTCTCTGGCAGAACAGTATATAATTTCTCTCTTTTATTTTTAGAAAACAACTTGAATAATTAGCTGGTAAAAATATTTTACCAACAAACCAAGGGGGGAAAAATTGTGTGTGTGTGTGTGTGTGTGTGTGTGTGTTTTGCAACAGTTGCTAGAACAGTTTAATGTGAGGCTTGAGGATCGAGTCCAGCAACAAAGTGACCAGAGATCGTGTCCACTTCCTCCGACACGAGCGACGATGAGCGAAGGCGATTGGATGTGGGCGTGTCCACAAAAAGTTGCACTTTACGTACATACGGGATGACACGTTGCAGTAACTACAGTACCAATAGGAATGAAGACGGTGCTGCTAAATTTTATACACAAACACCAAGATTCCCCTTCGCGACGTTTCATTTTAGCAGCAAAAGAAATGATTCTTTGTTAAGTTGAATACCAGTTTGCTCCACCCGCTGATAAAGGTTATTACCATGGCAACCAGTAGTAAGAACACCTACTGATGACTTCACAGTACAAAGACTGGAGACTTGCAGAAATGTAATCGCTGTGTGTGCGCAGAGCTTTAATCTACGACCGTTCCTTCGAGACTTTGACTATGCAGCGCAGTCGAGATCTGAGTGCCAGTAAACCTTTGTTTGTCTACATAATTCATCATTATATTAACAGCATATCTTCCCCTATCTGCAGCATTAACACAGCCGTACCTGTAATTCCCAGCAGTAAAGGACTCAGTGTGGTCTGCCGGGTGAGTAAAAGTGTCAAAGCTCCGATGATCTCTCTCTCCACCTTCTCCTCCTTCTGCGTTCCACTCGCTTGCGTCTCCTGAGCCAGAGAGTACACGTACACTAACAGCAGCAGCAGCTCGTCCACGCTGAAATCAGCAGAACCCGACTCCGTACCGGCCTCGGTGCCCCTTCCAGACCTCATGAGGGAAAGAAACTGCTTCAGGACGTCTGCCAGGTCCGACTCTCCCAGTGCCTTCAAGACAAACAGAAGAATGAGGAATAAGTCTGTAATGTTGACAAATTTTATACAGTACAAAAGTTTACACCCTTTTGATTTTTAATACTGTGTGCTAGCTGGAGGATGAGGTCTCTGAGGCTCAAGAGGCAACATGATACATTAAGAGCCCTGGGGTGGTGGTGTGGTGGGTGGTAGAGGTCTTCACGGGTCCACTTAGATCCGAAAACCCGAGGTCCGACCCGAGACCCGAGCGGGTTCGGGTCTAAAAGTTTCACGTGTGCCTCGGACACGGGTCGGGTATAATAATAGCGGCATCGGGTCTCGGGTAATTTAAAATGAATGCGTTTTTACCGAACGGACCCGAGAAGACCCGAGCTACTTTATCTCGTGTGTGTGCATCGACTCGAGTCCTTTTCCAACCTCTTCTCTGTTTGTCAAGACCGCTTACGAACATGTGGCTGCCGACATGTGACTGGCGGTAAGTACGTTGAAACAGACCTGTCAATCAATAATGAATCCACGCTGTAGCGGTTACACTAAAGTAACATTCGGGTCCAGTCGGAAAAAAAAAATTGCTATCGGGTCGGGTCGGACTCGGGTCAAATTTTTTCGGGTTCGTCTCGGGTCGGGTGTTTCTTAAAAAAAAAAAATTTCAGGTCGGGTTCGGGTAAAAAGTGATTCGGGTCACTTCGGGTCGGGTACTTTTTTTTAGACCCGAGAAGACCTCTAGTGGGTGGGGGTGTAAACATTTGAACACTATGATCAGTATAATGATTCCAATTTCCGATTCCACGGTGGCTTAGTGGTTAGCAAATTCGCCTCACACCTCCAGGGTTGGGGGTTCGATTCCCGCCTCCACCTTGTGTGTGTGGAGTTTGCATGTTCTCCCCGTGCCTCGGGGGTTTCCTCCGGGTACTCCGGTTTCCTCCCCCGGTCCAAAGACATGCATGGTAGGTTGATTGGTATCTCTGGAAAATTGTCCGTAGTGTGTGATTGTGTGAGTGAATGAGAGTGTGTGTGTGTGCCCTGCGATGGGTTGGCACTCCGTCCAGGGTGTATCCTGCCTTGATGCCCGATGACGCCTGAGATAGGCACAGGCTTCCCGTGACCCGAGGTAGTTCGGATAAGCGGTAGAAAATGAATGAGTGAGTGAGAGAGAGATATTTACATGTTTCTCAGAGCCTGGCAGCATTTAGCTAGCGCATGGTGCTGAGGTAAAATCTGCTCTTAAGTCTCAAGGTTCGTGAGATGATGGACCTGAATCGTTTGCTTCGAGTCAATACAGAGAACCAACATTTAAATCTTTACGCTTCTGCTGTGCGACGTGGACGGACGTGTACCGCGTTAGCGTTCGCGAGATCGTAGCGAAACAGCTGTTACTACAGATAGTGGCTGCAGATGTAATAAAATAAAGAAGGAAATGAACCGTGTAATTAAAGAGAGCCGCGACGAGCTTGAGAATGAATCAAAGCGCAAACAACCTTCATAAACTGCTGTTTTATTGTCCGATTAGAAACATACGATAAACAAAAATGGTATTAATTTTAACCCGAAGCGACTTTAACATTTTAACGTGTTATTCAAGAAGAGTCTCTAAGAGTAAAGAAAAAAAAAAAGTGTTCCTGTATGAGCAAAAAAAATAAGCAAACCCCCTTGTGAATGGATACCGTTGTAAGGAGAAGCGTCCCTGCTGGACCCAGAACACTTCCTCGACCCAGAACAAACATTCAGAGAAATTCTTCCTCTGGTGAAAAGCGAACTGGCCCAGACTCAGGATCTCATAATTAAACATATGGGACCTTCGCTCTGAGGAACAGCGTGTTCCTAAAGACTGACAGCTTCTACGGTGGACATGATAAACCATCATCCAAGTTTCTTAACATGTCTCGTTTGTGTATTTCGTTCCAGGTTTCGTGCCCCAAGCCTCACAAGACGAATCAGTTCCTTTTTATAATATACACCAACAAACGTCCATAAACATATCTTTTCCTTGATCTAGTCGTTCTTCGAGCGTTTGATTCCTGCCCTGTTTCACTGGATTCATCATCATTGCTTAAAAATGTTCAGGAATTTGTTTTCAGAGTCTCTTTCGAGGCAAAACTTGACTGACTGCAGATTACTGACATTAAAACAAAAGACTTTAGACTTATAGTAATTATAATTATAGTAAGTATAGTAATTAGTAATTATAGTAATTTATTTAAATTGATTTTGTTATTTACAATTTATACTTGTTGACCTTGCGTTCAAGATCTTTATTTCTTTTAACGCAGCCACAGTTCTTGCTGGCCTCCAAAAGAAAAACAAATAAATAAATAAATAAAAACAATCCAGAAAAAACAGGCCCACGGTTACCTTTATAACCAGAGGACACAGTCCGAGCAAGTGAAATTCTCTCTCTCTCTCTCTCTCTCTCTCTCTCTCTCTCTCTCTCTCATGCTTTCTTTTCTTACTTTTATCCCTTTTCTGCTTCCTTCTTTTATCTCTTTCCCGCGCTTCCTTTCTCTTTCCTTTCTTCCCTACTTTTCTTTTTCTTTAAAATTTTCTTACTTTTATCCCTTTCCTGCTCTTCCTTTCTTTCTTGCTCTTTCTTTCTTTTATCCGTTTCCCGCTTTTTCTTTCTTTCTATTTTTCTTACTTGTATCCCTTTCCTGCTTTCTTTCTCTTTCTTTCTTTCTTTCTTTTTTCTTTCTTTTCCGCTCTTTTCTTTCTTCCTTTCTATCTCTCTCTCTCTTCCACTCTTTCTTTCTTTCTCTCTCTCTGCTTTCTTTTCTTACTTTTATCCCTTTTCTGCTTCCTTATTTTTTCTTACTTTTATCCCTTCCCGCTCTTCCTTTCTTTCTTGCTCTTTCTTTCTTTTATCCGTTTCCCGCTTTTTCTTTCTTTCTATTTTTCTTACTTATATCCCTTTCCTGCTCTCTTTCTTTCTTTCTTTTTTCTTTCTTTTCCGCTCTTTTCTTTCTTCCTTTCGTTCTCTCTCTTTTCCACTCTTTCTTTCTTTAATTTTCTTTCTTTCTCTCTCTCTCTCTCTCTCTCTCTCTCTCTCAAAGTGCTGTTAATGTGAATTAACCACAGGTTTCTAATAGCACAAAGTCTCCATGTAAAAACCATTAAAACAAAGATCTCATTTTTATTCAGACAGCAGGAATTAAGTCCGAGAGCAAGTTTTCTACCTTATTTAATCTTTCGTCTGAACCGAGAACAGCCAAACAGAGGCGTTTAAAGGCATCTCCCAGCCAGAGAGACAGGAAATAAGCACTCCCTTTCTTCCTCTCTTGTCTCCTTACTGAGATAATCACTTTAAGACCAAACAGGAGGAAGTGATAAAGGCTCAGGAGATGAGCTGCATCAGATAGCATCACACCTGGTCTGTGTCAGACTCTCAGGAGACGTGCGAGAAACTTTTCACTCTCGTGACTAAACTCTCACACTGTCGACAGGTGTACAGATACCGAGACTGAAATGAAGCATGATCTCTTAAATCTTCTTCTTCTTATTATTATTATTAATGATAAAATGATCAGAGTAATCGATACTCCGGACTAGGGCTGGGCGATATGGCTGAAAACTGTATCACGATATCATTGTTTCATATCGATTGATATCGATAATTATTGATATTTTTTATGACCCATTTAAAATAAGGACCAGGAGAAAACATTTTTATTTTAAACTTAACCTTCCTTTGATCATAATCCCCTCAGTTATGAAGACAGAAATGTCAAAGAACAAAAATATCGAACGTTTTATCGAACACATTTTTTATTGGTATCGATCACGTGTCTATCGCGATACATATCGTTATCGTTTTATCGCCCAGCCCTACTCCGGACAATTCTCTGTTGTCAACTGCAACCCACAGCGACGTGTAGGAGACTGGATTCTCTTTATTTGTGTAGAACATTTACTGTAACAATGGACATTGTCCCAAAGCAGCTTTACAGAAGCTGAGAGACAAAATCATGCATGTTACTATTTATCTCTTACATCTTTCCCTAATGATCAAGCCTGAGGTGACGGCGATGAGGGAAAAACTCCCTGAAACCTTGAGAGGAACCAGACTCAGAGGTGAACCTCGTGCTCATTTGGGTGACACTGGACAATGTGAATATGATGTCAATGTGAATAATGTCCTTTCTACAACAGTGTGTATTCGAGTGGAATTGTGCGACCAAGAGCTCCGATTCCTTCAGATGTTCACTGATGAAGAACCGAGCACAAGCTGACCGACACGACGGCAGATCGAAGATGGTGTGCTAGTCTCCTAGTGGTTCTGTATACATTACAGCACAGTGAAATTCTTTCTTTACATACCCAGACTTTGGAGGTTGGGGTCAGAGCATAGAGTCAGCCATGATACAGCGTCCCTGGAGCGGTGAGGGTTAATATCCTCGCTCAAGGGCCCAAACAGTGTCAGCTTGGCAGTGCTGGGGCTTGAACTCTGATCCTCCAATCAACAACCCAGAGCCTTAACCACTTGAGTCACCTTAGACTGTCGAAGATCTTACTGACTCCTACAACAATGTGGTGATTAGTTATCATCGATCCATCTAGAAGTGTTTTGCTTGTCGTTGCCAAACACCCTCGATTTTGCAGCAACGAAATCCGTGATGGACTGAATAATAATTTTGGAACGATCAGCTACAGTGAGATTGGCGTTTGATCCGTGTGAAGCTCAGTGTGTGCGGTGCCTGACATTCTCAGCGTTCAATCGCATGTTTTGTTGCTTTCTGTGATAACACTAAAACGACAAGAAAAGAAAAAAAAAAAAGAAAGAAAAGAAAGTGAGTTCAGTCTTCCAGCCAGTTTCCTCCCCTGGAGGCACGTTACTCACTTCAGCCCCAATCACGACCCCCATTTTTCTCCTGACTCGATGTGAAATACAAACCATGCACCAAACTTACTCCAGTTTAACCCTCACCAAACACACTCTATTAAATAAGAGAAGCAACACACACACACACACACACACACTTTTCTCTTTTGCATCAGGTTACTTCTGATTTCTACATTTTGCAGCCGTCCCTTTACACACGTGTGTATGATGTGTGTGTTCAGCCTAGTTTTTTTTCCGTTGGCTGTGTCGGGTTTCCACATGAGTGTTTTTTTTAAAGGCATATTTCAGTTGTCAGCCTCATAATGGGCTGCACTGCTGTGTGTTTGTGTTCTTACCAACACCTGACATCTGCGTCAGAGTCATGTTCAACTAATTTGGTTGCCCAATAAAGCGACCTGCTGGGACACACACACACACGCACATGCACACACACACGCACATGCACACACACACGCACGCACACACAGTAAATTTATAATTGTTGACTTTGCATTTAAGACCTTTATTTCTTTTAATGCAGCCACAGTTTTTGCTGCCCTCATTCTTTTTCTTTCTTTCCTTCTATCTCTTTTCCACTCTTTTCTTTCTTTCTCTCGCTCTCTTTCTCTCGCTCATTAAAAATAAAGGTCACTCCTGAACGCAACCTGAACAAGACTCGATAACAGATAAAGGTCCAGACTGAAAATTTATGAAAGAGTTGTTACAGTGAAATAAGCAGAAGCTTTATAGCACATCTAATAGCAGGAAGTCTCCATGTAGAAATGACCATTTGTAGCTGCCAGGTCTCTCTCATGGCCTCTAATCTCTCGCTCTAATATCGGAAACGGTTAGTAAATCGGCGCAATCATCTCTGAGCTGCTCCTGAAATTATCCAGCTTTTACCCAGTGCGGATTTACTGAGCTGTCGCCACACGATTATCTGTAATTAGCCATAAACACCGTTCCGCACTCTAAAGCTAATATGAAGCTTATCTGAGCAGCAAAAACCAATCCGACTGGATTGTAAGTCCAATCGTAACACTGAATCGTTTCTGGGCAGAAATTAAGAAAGACGTCTGTTAATTGTGTGTGTGTGTGTGTGTGTGTGTGTGTGTGCGTGATTTTCTTAATCGTACATTTTTGTCCAATCAGGTGAGCCAGACTACGCCCAGAGCTTACAAGCTGTCTGAAACAGGAAATGAACTCCAGATGGACCTCTAGAGGGAGCTGAGGCCTGCTGTGCATGTGTGTGTGTGTGTGTTGTTTGGCATTAACCAAAACCAGGCACCTTTCTCCACACAATAGAGCCCTTCTCTTGCCCTCTGGCCAGACGGGATTCATGGCGCTCACGTCCGATGGCAAAGATTTTTAACTCTCAGAGTCTTGTTTATTTATTTATTTATTTTTTTGGTACTTCTAGGAAACTTCTGAAATATTGAATCCAGACACAAGTGACACGCTTCGGTTTGTAAAGGAACAAAGAGAACTAGCTGGTGATTGTTTTGGTTTTGTTGGAACAGAACTGGACCAATGTGGTAAAATTTCAGATTTCAGATGGACCAATTTCAGAATGCTAATCCCTCAATAACACAACTAGAACGTTGTCATCTTTTAAGAATCATGTCGCATTGTATAGAGAACCAAGTCGCAAAATTTCAGGAAAAAAAGCTGTAATATTTTGAGAAAATGTCAATAATACATCAGAAACTTTTTGAGAATATTTTTTCGAGACAATTTCAATAATACAGCTGTAATAATTAAAGAATAATTTGATTCCATTTCAAAAATTTAGTAATATTTCGAAGAATAAAGATATTTTGAAAACCAAAAAAAGTTATATTTCAAAACATAATTTATAAATTGTAATATTTCAATAATTTTAATATTCAAATAAACTGACAAGAAAAAAAAAGTCACGACGTCTAATGGATGAAGTCGATATGTTTTTAGAATAGAGGCAAAATGTATAAAATATAAATTTACAAGAAATGCGTCTCAATATCTCAAGAATAAAGTCGAGAATAATGCCAGGTTACTGCGACAGAGAGCCGAACAGCTAATATAAAGAAACACAAATCAAATACAAATCAAGTAACACTTCCTCTTCTGGCACCTCAGCAACAGGTTATTAATACACTTTTAATACACAGGTTATTAATACACATCGCTTGGATTTAGGAAAGAAAAATAAAAGGAGGATTTTTTTCCTTTTTGTTTAGTAGCTCGACATACAGACTGTTCAACACCCTCGACTTGCTTTAACACTCGAACGCCATACTGACCTTTCTGTCACAGTACGTCAACTTTACCTTGAAATATTATTTAAAGGAGGAGAAATAAATGGGATCTCTTTGGAAAAACCTTCCTAATTCTGGAGATTAGAAAGGGGGTGCCAATATTTTTAATCACACTATTTTGTAGCTGAGGAGAAACTGAGGTTTAAGGAAGAGAAGCCTGGTTCGTGTATGAGATGAGTGCGTAGAAGGGTAGTGTGTGTGTGTGTGTGTGTTATAAATGTCTGTGCAATTGTCCACATTTTAAACAGACACAGAAATTTTCATGCACTCAGCAGGATACTGAACACACGAACCGTCTCTCACACACACACACACACACACACACACACAGTGTACTGTGTGTGAACATAAATACAATAAATAAAAAAATGAGCATCAGAATGAAACAATTGGGTCATCTATGTGGAATCCTGCTGTTTGCAAAAAGGCGGGAATTTCAGCAAAGTCCTGTCAGAACGGGAAAAGCGGCATCCATCATTCGGCTCTTCTCTCTGCTCGGCGTCTGGACTTTAGACGGCGTTTAGATGAGCGAGAGAGCAGAGGATGAGTATAAACACACACACACACACATACAGGAGTGAACATCACCGAAAAGCTGAAACAAAAAAGCCACTCAAGCTTTCCCTTGTTTTTTTTTCCTTCCATTTTCGTTTTTATAATACAACAAAGAAGCCAAAGCGAGGCGAGGGACATTTCCATAACAGCCGTATTCATTTACAAATTCAAATAGAAGGAAGACACGGACTGCTCGACCTCGACATGACGAGACCACGCTGCCATGCAAAGCCGCACACTGCATGTTATTTTTCCAAAACAACGCACCTGCTGATGGCCGAGAGCCGGACTGTCAGTCACGCAGGCTGTGTCCCGCCCCATAAAAAAATCACCGTCAGCATTTAAATTCTTAAAAAGTTCAAACGAGTGCTCGGGAGTGTAGGTCTGACATCAGGGACGCTCCGCTTCGAACGACAAGAGAGACAGAGAGTGAGAGAAACGTCACGTAAGAAACAACACACAGCAAATAATGAGGAAAACACACAGGTCTAGCAGAGCATGAGGTGTAGTGTAGTGTGTTGTGTTGTGTAGTGTTGTGTAGTGTAGTGTAGTGTAAGCAAAGCAGCAGATGAACTCAAAGAGAGGGAAAAACAGAGAGAGAGATGGATAGAGTGAGACACACAGAGTATAAACAGGCAGCAGATGAGACGCACTCAAAGCCAGTGTTAGATAACGCCACTGATAGACGCACTCTTAAAGGTAACGGAGGACGTGCCGGAGACCTCAGGGAAGTTTATACAACAACACAGTCATGAATCTTGTCTTTTAAACATCCATTTTTATCTCTGTGTGTGTGTGTGTGTGTGTGTGTGTGTGTGTGTGTGTGTGTGTGTTGCCCAGCCAGCCCTGATACACTCTCACCTGAAGTGCTCCGATATTCCTTATAACTTATTCAGGATATGAAATATATCTCTCTCTCTCACACACACACAGGCACAAACACACACACGCACACACACACACACACACACACACACACACACACGCACAGCTGAAAAGCAACAGAACAATAAAACATTCTGCTCATGCAGCACCTTGCCTTTTTCATAAGACCTCTCGAAACTCATCGGCTTATAATCTATTACACACACACACACAGAGACAGAGAGACAAACACAGACACACGCACAGATAAATACAGACACACACAGACAAAAACACACACGCACAGACAAAAACATACACACACAAAAACACACACCCCGAAACAAAAATAGACACAAACACACACACAGACAAAAACAGAAGTGCACACACAAAAAGACACACACAGACAAAAACAGACAGACACACACACACATACACACAGCTGAAATAAAATCACTTCCTTAACACAATTACTTTGGGTAAAATCATACAGAGTTTGGTGGAGCTTGAAATGATATAAAATCCCAGCAGATTTTCTGTAGATTCTGTGAAGAAATCATCACCACAACACACAGTTGGTGAATAAAACTCTCTGTTGTGCATCTGTGTTACAGCTGTGATTATAAAGACACGTCAGAGTGTCCCTGTTATCCATGAGCTCTCACTTTTACAGCTGTGTGTGTGTGTGTGTGTGTGTGTGTGTGTGTGTGTGTGTGTACCTACAGCACTCTAAACTTTCACTTCTGTTCCCAAAGTACTAATGAAATCTGACCCAACCAACAGCTGACCATCAACCACTACAACACAAAGCAGATTTATCAGGAACAATCATTTACACACACACACACACACACACACACACACACACACACACACACACACACACACACACACACAAAAACACCAGCAACACACAAAACACCACCACCAAAACACACATACACACACACTCACACCACCAACACACATACACACTCACACAAACACACACACACCACCAACACACACACACACACACACACACAACACACACACAACCAACACACACACCATCAATACCAACACCCACAAAACACCACCAACACACACACAAACAAAACCATCACAACACACACACAAACACACACAGACACAAACACAAAACACCAACACACACACACACACACACACTATCACTACCATCAAACAAACACAAACCACCACCACCACCAACACACACACCATCACACAACACACACTCTCACACCACAAACACATACACACTCACACAAACACACTCACACACCACCAACATACACACACACACCTCACCACCACCAACACACACACACATAACCAACACACACACCATCATTACCAACACCCACAAAACACCACCAACATACACACACACACAAACACACTCACACACCACCAACATACACACACACACCTCACCACCACCAACACACACACACATAACCAACACACACACCATCATTACCAACACCCACAAAACACCACCAACATACACACACACACAAACAAAACAGAATCAACACACACACACTATCACTACCAACAAGCAAACACATACCACCACCACCAACACACACACGCGCGCACACACACGCGCACACACACACACAGTATGGCTTTCACTTATTGCGCTATGCTCCTTGTGTTTCTGAGGTTGAGGTTAATGTGGTGTGTGTAAGCTGGTTTCGATTATGGTTTCATTCAGTAGATAAGTGCGAACGAGCGGCCGCAAACCAAAAGAAGAAAAAAAAAGAAAAAAGCTTGCTTTCTCACACTTTGAAAACACACACACACACACACACACACACACAAAGGTCAGTGCTTCAAGCAAAATTTCAAAGCACTCAATCAAATCCCATCATTTCTGATTTCGTCTCTTTGAATAAAATGAATTTGATTAAACGTACAGCATTTTACAGCACAAACGTACAGATCTTTCAGAGCTTACAGAGTTAAAGGTCTTTCAGATTAAATACAATTAATTTCATGTATGAAATATATGCATTATATATAAATGTTTATAATAACCAAAACAACTGCCCTTAGATGTTTATTACACGTGACATGGACGTGCCAACCCATCGCAGGGCACACACACACTCTCATTCACTCACACAATCACACACTATGGACAATTTTCCAGAGATGCCAATCAACCTACCATGCATGTCTTTGGACCGGGGGAGGAAACCGGAGTACCCGGAGGAAACCCCCGAGGCACGGGGAGAACATGCAAACTCCACACACACAAGGCGGAGGCGGGAATCGAACCCCCAACCCTGGGGGTGTGAGGCGAACATGCTAACCACTACATTACATTCTATTATATATTCCACTGCACTACTGTATAGCAGACTGCAATTGTTGTTGTTTTTTTACTTTTCTATTTTTGTCTAATATCTGCTTTTATTTTATTTAAAAAAATTAAAAAACATTTTAAATACTTTTTTTCATCTTGATTGGAATTTGAAATATTTCCTTTTGGCTACATGCCGGAATTCAACACTGATGTGATGACGTGTATGCTAGTCTTTATATTTAACGTGTAATTTCCAAATTCCAAATTTTCACGACCACATTAGTGTATTGTCTTTTAGATCGAAGCTTACGAAGCTTTCCTCCATTACCCACAATGCTGTTCGTCTCCTCGCTCTCGTTCCTTTTTATCTCCTCAAACAGGGAAAGATCTTAAAGGCAGGGTTCCGATGTTTGAGAAAAGCTTCAGAAAACTGCGTTGGGCCGACAAACTAAACAAAAATCAAAACAAATGTGTAGCCAATGAGCAGAAAGGGGCGTGTCTTGTCGATATGGGCGAAGAGAGTGTTCAGTGCGCATGTGTGACATTAGCAGAAAGCGGTTTTAACATTGACATGGAGGATAAAAACAAAGAAAGAAAGCAAAGAAAAGCTTACGATAAGGTAAGAAGTAGGACGTGTTAATATAGGATCAGCTTTCCAGCGCTGGAGAGAACTGAAGGAGCAGGAAGTTGGTCACATATTCACAGATTGGAGTTTCCTGAGTCAATAACTCCTGAGCTAAACGCTGTTACTACACAAATAACACCTCTTTTCTATCGTAGTAATGTAGAGACGCAGCTACAACCGTGTTTTGTGTAGTAACAGTGTTTAGCTCAGGAGTTATTGACTCGGGAAACTCCAATCTGTGAATATGTGACCAACTTTACTTAAGACGCCGAGGCGCTTTTTTCCTTCTCGATAGGTGAGTAACGTTGGTTTTGCTTTGTTACACAGAACTAATATATGCCTTTGTCCTTTACATGATTATGCTTGTGTGTCATTTTTGCTTGTTTGTTTATCTGCAATCGTATTGTTCTTCACTTCAGCTATGATAAAGACACATTTCTTTCCATTAGTTGCCTGGGTTACGTATGTATGTGTGGGCGGAGCTATCAATACAGGGGTGGGACCCATTTGGGTTAGGGGCGTGTTTGTTTTGGTGATTTTATATGTCAACATTGGCTTTCAAACATCGGAAACCCCACCTTTAAGCTTCATATTTTTATACGACGTGGTGCTGTATCATGTTCTGCCACTAAGCTTCGAGGCCGTGAACATTCCTTCTTCTCGACGACTCTAACGTGACTTTCGGTGTCACTGGACAGAAAAAAGAAAGAAAAAAATGCTTACTCTTTTGTTTTTAATCAGATTTTTATCTATTATACTTGAGATTTCTGTGCCCTCTGAACTAACGTCTCACTAAAATTAAGAGAAAAAAAAAAGGAATCGCTAACAATATCGCTCTTCTTCTACTTTTTCTTCTAAACATATTTAATGTGCTCGAGGGTGGAGTTTTCCTTTCAGTCTTTCCTTCTTCTGGTATAACGCTTACTGTCACACATCAATTCAGCCAGAAAACCAGCTTCCCTGTGACTCGTACATTCAAAGTGTTCATTATGGTTAACCGCAAAGACTCTTCCTCTGGTGTTATGATGTGATGCGATTTTTTGTTGGGAACGTGTGATTTTATCGGACTCGCGTCGGAGCCGTTTTTAAACGGTTGATACACAGGAGTGTTACAAGGTGCGGCTCAGAAATCAGCACAGTGTTAATTACACATCTGTTTGTACACCCTGAGGTAAAGTCTGCAGTTAAACTGCGATAGAAAGGACGCTGTTCATGTGATCGCATTCCTTTCCTTTATAGAGAGCTGACATGCTAAGAGCTCTGAACAACCAAATTGTTTTCTAGATTATACAGTTACACAACAATGCTATAACCAGGATTCGGCTCTGAGTCACCGCCATCCTGAGAACTTTTCACAGGACACGGGCAGTTTAGCCGACTTTGGAGCTCTAAATGATGTTCACATTCAAATTCATATTTTATTCATCACATACGCGATCATTCACAGTACGGCTTGTATCGAAAAGGCTTTTTTAACACTGTCCTTGATATAAAAATAGGCAATGAAATATAGGAATAAAGGAATGATACGATGTAAAGAAATAAGGATACGATGAAAATATATATATATATCGTCGCTGTCGGGCGGAAACCTTGTATGTCCAAATTTGGTCAATTTCATATTTTTTCACATATCGATGCTATTGGTCAGTCCCCACGTGGGTCTGTTATTTTTACAAGTTATTAACCAATCTAAAGTCTTGAAAATAGCTTGAGCGCAAATCTCATAACTCCATTGGACACTTCAACTGTCCACCTCTTCCTCACTCCGTGGGAGAGCTTCACGGCATATTTCTCCTCAAGAAGAGTCGCAACGAATCAACACGTCTTCTGAGGTAAATGTCTTCAAAACACTGGGCTCAAAGAAAAAAAAAATCGTGACCCCCACTAGTTCTGGTGCTCGTCTGAGGACAGGAATTTAGCGCAAAGACAATCCACTGCAACGCAGACTAAACCCTGTGCACTGCAGATAAGGTACGGCGTTTTTTTAATTTCCTGAAAAATAACGGTTTTGGAGATACGAGGATTCCGCCTGACAGTGACGAGATATATATATATATATATATATATATATATATATATATATATATATATATATATATATATATATATATATATCAGAAAAGATTATCACAACAATATAATCACAAAAAGAAAAAAATATAATCAGAAATTTCTAAATCAGAAAAAAAATATAATCACAAAAAGAAAAAATAATTAGAAAAATATAATCAGAAAAAAAGAGGCGGTATAATCGAATATGTAGACCCAGAGAGAGAGATTCGTAATTTTGTTTCGAAGTTTTGTTTTAAATAATTGGACTGAATCGAATCGTGATGCTGGTATCAGGGTTGAAACCCCAGTGTATCTGTTCATGCCCACAGAAACAAAACCAAAAACTAACGAGTATCACTGGAAACCTGGTTTCAACATGGTCTCAGTAATAGAGCAGACTCTGTGACGCCGAGGTTGCAAAGTTATGCAAAACGTCACAGGCGTGACAGCAACAGCTTTATGACAGTTTGTGTTTGTGTGAAAAATCTGGGTTACGTCAGTCTGGACAAAACACTGCTATATAAATATCTCATAACGGCTTTAATAAATAAAATAGCAATAAACAGCAATACATGTTTTTAATGTGAGAGAAACTGCTCTGCATGAACACCACATACAGTAAGTCTCATTAACATTTTAGAGCTGAGGCCAATGGTTTACACACCCCTCAGGTAAATATATAGTTTTCGTAATGCTGAACATTTCCTTTGTTAAGTCAGTTACAGTGAGGACCTTCCGCTCGTTCCACAAAGGGTCTTGTGACGATGATAAGTCAGACAGATTGGCTTTATGTACTAAATCGCAGTAAGTGTTACACAAAGGACTACACTTTGTTAGCACCTGGTGATAATTACTTTTTCACTGAGTCGTTTTCCACGAGAAAAAAAAACCCAAAACAAACTTGATGCCATCACCCTCATGCTTCACAGCTGGGATTAAAGTAATCATCCTTTATTCTCTGTACATGGTGATGATACTGTACGTAATCTAACAGTTCAGTTTTCTTCTTGTTCTGACAGAGATCCTTCCCCTGCAATGCTGGGGATTAGCTGCAATCTTTAGTCTGGATTTTTAATGCTCTTTAATGATCCATTTTCTAATGGTTTAATCCTGTGTCTGATTCAGTCTTTTTTTTTTTTTCCTGGCTGAGTTGCTTGGATTTTTCCAGGTTCAAAAATATGTCCCATATCACACACTCCAACAAAAAGATGAAGAAGAAGAAGATGAAAATGAAGAAGATGAAGTTTAAAAAAAAAATGAAGAAAAAGATAAAGAAGAAGAAAAAAATGAAGATGACAATGATGATGATGAAGAAGGTGAAGAAGAAGAAGATGAAAAAGAAGACGTTGACAAGAAGGTGATGGTGAAGGAGATAAAGAAGAAAGATTAATGAAGAAGATGATGATGATGAAGATAACGATGATGAAGAAAATCAAGTTTAAGAAGATGAAGAAGAGGAAGGTGAAAAAAATGAAGAAAAAGAAAGAAGAAGAAAAAAATGATGACAATGATGACGATGAAGGAAGTGAAGAAGAAGAAGAAGAAGAAGAAGAAGAAGAAGAGGAAGATGAAAAAGAAGTTGTTGACAAGAAGGTGATGGTGAAGAAGGAGATAAAGAAGAAAAAATAATGATGAAGAAGATGATGATGATGAAGAAGAAGATAACGATGATGAAGAAAATTAAGTTTAAGAAGATGAAGGTGAAAAAAATGAAGAAAAAGATAAAGAAGAAGAAAAAAATGAACATGACAATGATGAAGGAGGTGAAGAAGAAGAAGAAGAAAAAGAAGAAGTTGACAAGAAGGTGATGGTGAAGGAGATAAAGAAGAAAAAACAATGATGATGATGATGATGAAGGGGATAACGATGATGAAGAAAATCAAGTTTAAGAAGATGAAGGAGATGAAGGTGAAAAAAATGAAGAAAAAGATAAAGAAGAGAAAATGAAGATGACAATGATGACGATGAAGGAGGTGAAGAAGAAGAAGAAGAAGAAGAAGAAGATGAAAAAGAAGAAGTTGACAAGAAGGTGATGGTGAAGAAGGAGATACAGAAGAAAAAATAATGAAGAAGAAGAAGATAATGATGATAATGAAGAAGATAACAATGATGAAGAAAATTAAGTTTAAGAAGATGAAGGTGAATAAAATGAAGAAAAAGATAAAGAAGAAGAAAAAAATGAAGATGACAATGATGATGATGGAGGTGAAGAAGAAGAAGAAGAAGAAGAAGAGGAAAAAGAAGAAGTTGACAAGAAGGTGATGGTGAAGGAGGAGATAAAGAAGAAAAAAATAATGAAGAAGAAGATGATGTTGAAAAAGAAGATAACGATGATGAAGAAAATTAAGTTTAAGAAGATGAAGTTGAAAAAAATGAAGAAAAAGATAAAGAAGAAAAACAAATGAAGATGACAATGATGATGATGAAGAAGGTGAAGAAGAAGAAGATCATCCAGACTGCTTAAAGAGACAGTCAGTGTGGTGTATATATATATATATATATATATATGTGTATATATATATATATATATATATGTGTATTACATACACACACACACACACACGTCAACTTGCCACTCTTTATAAGTGTCATTTGTTTTAAAACTCTGATGTGAACAGACTCTCCACTCACTTCACATGAAACATTTGTGTAAAGGTTCTGTAACCGTCGATAAATTACACGGAGCACAGACGCATCACTATGGCGATAACTTTACTGACATCTATTCTTCATTTTCAGTTCCGAATATCTTTTTATTATTTACACACAGAGAGCTGAGAGATGAAGAAACAGATGGGATTGAAGGAGTGGAAGAGAAAACATTGACCTAATAATTAGTGACAGACTCGATTGATGAAGCACACCTAACCAAACATCACGCTTTTAAAGAAACACACACACACACACACACACACACACACACACACACACACACAGGCATGGGTTAAGACAGAAGTAAGGGTTAAACTTGGACATCTGATTCTAGTTTTGAACCCATAGATGAGGAGGGGTGAGTCAGAGAGTGAGTGAGTGTGCAAAAGTGGATGGACTTTCAAAATAAAAGTTTCTGTAAACCTGAGTGTTTAAATGGCTGTACATTAAAGTTGCAGGCATTAGGTGAAATCTGCAGCACATTAAAATAATACACACTAAAGAAAAAGTATATTGGGGGGGGGGGGGTGTTATTTTGTCTAATACCAGATTTATTGCAGTGACTGTGCTTAACTGTAGGGGGGAGTAGAGCACCGCACAGCTCTGTAGGCAGGAGTGTGTGTGTGTGTGTGTGTGTGTGTGTTAGAAAATGTTGTCCTGCTTGCCGAGTAATAAGAATTTACATTAATCCAAGGCGTCGCTGGAGAATTCTTCACAACAGGAAAATATGCTTGGCATTTTATTAAAGCATAAAAAACTAGAGTGACTAAAATGTGTGTGTGTGTGTGTGTGTGTGTGTGTGTGTTTGAGAGAAAAAAGTAAGTCAACCAGGTATATACAGGATATGACTAACCATACAAATGTCTTAACTTCACTCCTTTATCCTTTCCTAAACACGGAGAGACCCTACACACACACACACACACACACACACACACAAAACCAGGAAGGGTGGGGGTCTGAAACACTAATAGAAATGACTTGTTTCCTGAAACAGGATTCTGTTTCTTAATGTGAGAGAGAGAGAGAGAGAGAGAGAGAGAGAGAGGGAGAGAGAGGCTGACAAACTAAAAAACTGTAAAATACTAAAAAAGTATAAAAAGGTTGAGAAAGAAAGAAAGAAGGAAAGAAAGAAAGAAAGAAAGAAAGAAAGAAAGAAAGAAAGAAAGAAAGAAAGAAAAAGAGAGAGAGAAAAAAGACGCGATGGATGTAGATAATGACTGAGAGAGATGAACAAAGCGATACAGAGGGAGAGAGAGAAAAAAGAACTAAGCAAATAGAGAATATAAGACAAGGCTTAAAGAGAGATATAAAGAGAAGGAGGAAGAGTGAGAGGGAGATAGAGAGATCTGAAGAAAGAGAGGCAAACAGAGGCAGAGGCAGGAAGAGAGAGGGAGATAGAGAGAGAGAAGAGGGGTAAAGACATATTGAGATTGAGAAACAGGCTTAGAGAAAGATACTGAGATGGAGGGGGACAGGAACAGAGAGAGGGGTGTGTGTGTGTGTGTGTGTGTGTGTGTGTGTGTGTGTGTGTGTGTGTGTGTGTGTGTGTGTGTGTGTGTGTGTGTTGCTTGTCCCCTGGTGACTGCAGCTGCACTGTTGAGTCATAAGGAAAAAGTTAAGGATCAACATATTTACAAATGACTTATTAAGAATATTATTATGATAACACACTTTAGGGTTCACAGTGTCCGAATAGGCATGCAGTCCTGATACGAGCCCACACACACACACACACACACACACACACACACACAACAATAAACTGCTCTGAGTGAGCATATATCAAATAGCAGCAAGCTAAACAACCTTGAGCTATCGTTCATCTTTTTACTGGAAGCTGGACAGCGAGAGAAGCCAAGATCAGCATGTTTTATTTTCTCCTGTTGCATCTTCTCTCCTTTCAAGTCAGCCCGAGCGAGCCACACTGCTAACATGTGGAAATGTGGAAAAAACACTCGAACAGTGACATTTTGGTAAACAGGAGGATGAATGTAGTCAAATCTGATAAAAGAGAAATGTGTGTGTGGGAGTAGCAGCAGTGTAAAAGCCAGGGATCTCCAAATGATGTCTGAGAAGCAAATCTGTGATCGGTGACTCATTAGGTTCGGTACAGACGGAGAAATCACTACGTGCGGTTAGCAAAGCTACGAAATTAACTTCAGTAAGTAAAAAAAATCAAAAGATTTTACATTACTGACCGACATTCCTCCTGCTTTACCTCCTAAATTACTGACGGACAGTCTTCCTGATTCAATCTCTAAATTACTGACCAGCAGTTTTCCTTATTTACTTCCTAAATTACTGACCAGCAGTTTTCCTTATTTACTTCCTAAATTACTGACCGACAGTCGTCCTGATTCACTTCCTAAATTACTGACCGACAGTCGTCCTGATTCACTTCCTAAATTACTGACCAGCAGTTTTCCTTATTTACTTCCTAAATTACTGACCGACAGTCTTCATGATTCACTTCCTAAATTACTGACCGACGTTGCTTCTGCTTTACTTCCTAAATTACTGACCGACAGTCGTCCTGATTTACTTCCTAATTTACTGACCGACAGTGTTCCTGATTCACTTCCTGAATTACTGACCGACAGTCGTCCTGATTTACTTCCTAATTTACTGACCGACAGTATTCCTGATTCACTTCCTGAATTACTGACCGACATTCCTTCTGCTTTACTTATTAAATAACTGACCAACAGTCGTCTGATTCACTTCCTAATTTACTGATCGACAGTCTTCATGATTCACTCCCTAAATTACTGACCGACATTGCTTCTGCTTTACTTCCTAAATTACTGACCGACAGTCGCCTAATTTACTCCCTAAATTAACGACAGTCCTCCTGATTTACCTCCTAAATTACTGACCGACAGTCTTCCTGATTTACTTTCTTAATTACTGACAGTCTTCCTCATTTATTTGGACTAAATTACTGACTGAAAGACTAATTCACTTAATAATCTACTGACAGATTCACTAAATGAGGAACTTACTAAATGACTCACCTACTGAATTACCTACTTAAGTACAGAATGAACCACTTTACCGACTCACCACTAAAAGTCCCAGATAAATACTGACTGACTTACACTGATTTACACACTGACCTACCAAATTACTTACTGAATTACTTACTCACTGGATTACATGTATTACAATAATTATTAATAATAACTTAGTGACTGACCTACAGAAAATTATTTGCTGACTAACTTACTCACTGACCTACTAAATTACTCTCATAATTATTTACATACTGACCGACTAAATTACATATTTACAGGATTAACTACTTACTGACTCACCTACTGACAGACCGATTAACTGACCTCTCTCATCGTCTGCTGGACTACTGACTAACTTTCAGAATGAATTACTGACTTACTGAATTACTTGTGAACATTAGATTCATTTATAAAAATAATTGTTTACTGACTCAGTGACTCACTTACTGACTTACTTTCAGAATGAACTACTGACTTACTGATGACTGTGGCCGTGATGCATGACAAATGCATGGCTGTTTGTTTTTTTTTTTTTTCCCATTCAACCTAAAACAGTTCGATCTGAGAGATTTGTATGTTCAGTGTCTCCTCTGAAAGAGTTTTAGGTGGAAATGATGACAGTGAGAAAATCCACTTGGTTCACCTTCACCAGTAACCGAGTCAATTCATATTGTTCTCTCAATTCACCCTGAAACACGTGTCTAATGTAAATATGATGAAACAGCTGCTAAAAATAAAACTGAGCTACATATTAGATGTAGTTTAATCCCACTCTGGCATCTGTTTTTGTTGGTATGCCTTGCAGGTTGGTTCATTCATTCATTCATTCATTCATTCATCTTCTACCGCTTATCCGAACTACCTCGGGTCACGGGGAGCCTGTGCCTATCTCAGGCGTCATCGGGCATCAAGGCAGGATACACCCTGGACGGAGTGCCAACCCATCACAGGGCACACACACACACTCTCATTCACTCACGCAATCACACACTACGGACAATTTTCCAGAGATGCCAATCAACCTACCATGCATGTCTTTGGACCGGGGGAGGAAACCGGAGTACCCGGAGGAAACCCCCGAGGCACGGGGAGAACATGCAAACTCCACACACACAAGGCGGAGGCGGGAAACGAACCCCCAACCCTGGAGGTGTGAGGCGAACGTGCTAACCACTAAGCCACCGTGCCCACCTGCAGGTTGGTTCAATTTCACAAATTATGAACAAGTTCACTGCTTAAAGCACTTGGCAGAATCGTGCACTCGCTGAAGATCAGTGAGGTTCAGTAAAACATCATACAGCACTGACCAGTGCATTTGTACATCACTGAACACGGCTCTCCTTAATATGTAAAGCACACTCTTATTTATTAGTTACCAATTACATACCAATTATGTGGGATGATCTATTTGTTACTATCTGACAGTGAACCGCTCTATAAAGTGAAAAA